>NC_069499.1:1237557912-1237857912 GCF_027579735.1 Bombina bombina
GCCCAATACGCCCGCCTAAGCTCGCCTACCATCGCCGCCGCGGACCTGAAAAAATTTGCCTAAGTTATCAATAAATCTGTCAAAAAGCTGCGCACCAAGTACGGGGCGATGAGCAGCGGACTGTGAGAGTTATCACTCATCCGATCTCGCTGCTCTTCGGGTTTTTTACAGCTTTATTGCTAGCCTGTCACTAAGCACCCACACTAAACTACACTGTTCTACCCCCTATACCGGCGCCCCCGGAGCCCCCCACAACTAAATAAAGTTACTAACCCCTAAACCGCCGCTCCCGGACACCGCCGCAACTCTTATAAATGTATTAACCCCTGAACTGCCACTCCTAGACCCCGCCGCAACTCTTATAAATGTATTAACCCCTAAACCGCCGCTCCTAGACCCCGCCGCAACTCTTATAAATGTATTAACCCCTAAACCGCCGCTCCCGAACACCGCCGCAACCTACATTATACCTAGTAACCCCTATCCTGCCCCCCTATACCGCCGCCCTCTATAATAAAGTTATTAACCCCTATCCTGCTGATCCCGCACCTCGCCGCAACTAAATAAATAGCTTAACCCCTAAACCGCCGCTGCCGTAACCTATATTAAATTTATTAACCCCTAATCTGCCCCCCTACACCGTCGCCACCTATAATACATTTATTAACACCTATCCTGCCCCCCACTACACCGCCGCCACTGTAATAAATTTATTAACCCCTAAACCTAAGTCTAACACTAACCCTAACACCCCCCTAACTTAAATATTAATTAAATAAATCTAAATAATATTTCTATTATTAACTAAATTAATCCTATTTAAAACTAAATACTTACCTTTAAAATAAACCCTAATATAGCTACAATACAAATAATAATTATATTGTAGATATCTTAGGATTTATTTTTATTTTACAGGTAACTTTCAATTTATTTTAACTAGGTACAATAGCTATTAAATAGTTATTAACTATTTAATAGCTACCTAGCTAAAATAAAGAGAAATTTACCTGTAAAATAAAAACTAACCTAAGTTACAATTACACCTAACACTACACTATACTTTAATAAATTATTTCTATTTAAAACTAAATACTTACCTGTAAAATAAACCCTACAATAGCTACAATGTAATTAATAATTACATTGTAGCTATTTTAGGATTTATATTTATTTTACAGGTAACTTTGTATTTATTTTAGCTAGTTAGAATAGTTATTAAATAGTTATTAACTATTTAATAACTACCTAGCTAAAAGAAATACAAAATTACCTGTAAAATAAATCCTAACCTAAGTTACAATTAAACCTAACACTACACTATCATTACATTAATTAAATAAATTAACTATAAATAACTACAATTAAATACAATTACATAAACTAACTAAAGTACAAAAAATAAAAAAAGCTAAGTTACAAAAAATAAAAAAATAAGTTACAAACATTTAAAAAATATTACAACGATTTTAAGCTAATTACACCTAATCTAAGCCCCCTAATAAAATAACAAAGCCCCCCAAAATAAAAAAATTCCCTACCCTATTCTACATTAAAAAAGTTCAAAGCTCTTTTACCTTACCAGCCCTTAAAAGGGCCTTTTGTGGGGCATGCCCCAAAGAAAACTGCTCTTTTGCATGTAAAAGAAAAATACAACCCCCCCAACATTAAAACCCACCACCCACATACCCCTAATGTAACCCAAACCCCCCTTAAAATAACCTAACACTAATCCCCTGAAGATCATCCTACCTTGAATCGTCTTCACTCAGCCGAGTCAACGATGGAACTGAAGAGGAGATCCGGAGCGGCAGAAGTGATCCTCCAAGGGTCGCTGAAGAAGTCTTCCATCCGATGAAGTGATCCTCCAGGCGGCGCTGAAGAAGTCTTCCATCTGGGTGATGTCATCTTCCAAGCGGCGCTGAAGAAGTCTTCTATCCGGGCGATGTCATCTTCCAAGCGGGGTCTTCAATCTTCTTTCTTCAGGATCCATCTTCATCCCGCCGACGCAAAACATCCTTCTTTCCCGACGGACTACCGACGAATGAAGGCTCCTTTAAGGGACGTCATCCAAGATGGCGTCCCTTCAATTCGGATTGGCTGATAGGATTCTATCAGCCAATCGGAATTAAGGTAGGAAAAATCTGATTGGCTGATTGAATCAGCCAATCAGATTGAGCTCACATTCTATTGGCTGATCGGATCAGCCAATAGAATGCGAGCTCAATCTGATTGGCTGATTGGATCAGCCAATCGGATTGAACTTCAATCTGATTGGCTGATTCAATCAGCCAATCAGATTTTTCCTACCTTAATTCCGATTGGCTGATAGAATCCTATCAGCCAATCGGAATTGAAGGGACGCCATCTTGGATGACGTCCCTTAAAGGAGCCTTCATTCGACGGTAGTCCGTCGGGAAAGAAGGATGTTCTGCGTCGGCGGGATGAAGATGGATCCTGAAGAAAGAAGTTTGAAGACCCCGCTTGGAAGATGACATCGCCCGGATAGAAGACTTCTTCAGCGCCGCTTGGAAGATGACATCGCCCGGATGGAAGACTTCTTCAGCGCCGCCTGAATGATCACTTAATCGGATGGAAGACTTCTTCAGCGCCCCTTGGAGGATCACTTCTGCCGCTCCGGATCTCCTTGTCAGACTCAGATACGATAGCTAGTAATGAGATTCATATAATGAGTTGTGTGAACCACAGCTTCTGAGAATCATACTTGTACTAAAAAATATGACTGATTGTAGCAGAATGAAATTTTGCTATGTGACATAAACTATCATGAGTGATAGTGTCAAACAGCACATTAAACAGTCAGCAAGGTTGATATTAGGGGAATAGGTGAGAAAACACTATTGCTATCACATGTGTTTGGTATTAACACTGGTTTTATATAGCAGTGTCTCTCACTGTGAATCCCAAATAGAAAAGAACAAACTTACAAAATACTTATGAAAATTAATTATCATGAAGCACAGCTATGCAGAGGATAAATGTTGATCAACTTATTTATATATATATGTGGTATTTTGAGAGGATAAGAGTAATGTGCACAGCAAAAGAAAAACTGACAGGTTGCTCTTTAGGGTGAACTGAAAATACAGGCTCAGTGAATAACGGTAGCAGTAAGAACAAACTTGTAACAACTGAACTTTTAAGTGTACCTGAGTGGAAGTTAATACCCTAGAGAGTGAGGTCTGGAATCCGGTATAGAGAACCTCAGTGGGGAGTAAGCTGGTCCGGTGTAGAGAGCTTGATCAGGGCTCAGGTAGTTCTGTTGATGGCGTGTGACGTCACCGCGGAGTGATTCAAAGTAGATCCGGTACTCAGTGAGAGGTTGTGCAGGTAAGGTTCAGAGAGGAGCAGGGAAACAGGCAAGGCTCAGGATAATACCGTTTAGCTACCACTGGGTGGCAGACGGTCAATAACAAGCAATGTAGGGTAGTAGATTAGAGGTTTTATAGAGAAAGTTGTTAATCAGAGTTTATTATTTAAAGGAACAGGTACATCGATATGCCTTGCAGCAGTGAGCCTGACAGTATCCCCCCTTCTAGGAGCAGCTCCGGTGCTCAGGATGCGGCCGATCCGGGTTCCTCCTATGGAAAAGCGACACCAGTCGAGGTGCAGAGATGTTACTAGCAGGTTCCCTGGAATCGTGCTCCGAAGAATACCCTTTCCAACTGATAAGATATTGCAACACCCCTCGGAACCACTGGGAATCAAGAATTGCTCGAACTTCATATTCGGTAGTAGGGTCTATTGAGATCTGAGGGACAGAATCCGAAGGAACGTTCCTTAAAGCCTTGTAAGGCTTTAGAAGGGACACATGGAAGGTAGGGTGTACCTTCATGCTGTCCGGTAGTTTCAGGGTGACAGCATTCACGTTGAGTATTCGGGTGATAGGATAGGTTCCCAGGAATAAAGGAGAGAATTTCTTTGAAGGAGTGTTGAGCTTCATGTTTTTTGTGGATAACCAGACGAGGTCACCTACAGCATACGGGGGCGGTTTTCTTCTTTTCCTATCGTAAAACTTTTTCTGTGTTTCCTTTGCTGATTCAATAGCATTCTGTGTAGCAGAGAAGCTGGCAGAGATGGCATCGAAGAGTTCAGATAAACCTGGGAAAGTGGTACGGTTATCGGGTGTAGATGAAACCTGGGGTGAAATCCGTAGTTCGCGAAGAATGGTGTAGTCCCAGTAGAGGTATTGATAGTGTTATTAAATGAAAATTCAGCATATGATAAATGTTGGGACCATGTGTTTTGTTGATCAGAGCAGTACAGCCATATATATTGTTCGATCCATTGGTTACATCGCTCTGTCTGTCCGTTACTTTGAGGATGATATGCAGTAGTGAGTCTCTTGTCAATCATAAATAATTCGCAAAACTTCGTCCATAACCTGCTAGAGAATTGACTGCCTCTGTCGCTCAAGATAGTAGTAGGAAGGCCATGGTGTTTGAAGACATGTTTTATGAGTAATTGGATGGTTTCCATGGCGGTAGGCAATTTGTGATATGAAATGAAATGTGCCATTTTACTGAATAGGTCTACTACTACTAAAATGGTATTAAAGTTGTTCGATACAGGTAGGTCTACTATGAAATCAAGTGCTATTTCTGACCATGGGATTGATGGAGTAGGTAAAGGCAGTAGAAATCCATAGGGTGCTTGTTTTGTTGATTTGGAAACGGTACATTTGTGACAGGATGTTACATATTGGTTTATTTCATTGGCCATGTTAGGCCACCAGTAGGATCTCTTTGCGAGTTCTAGTGTCTTTTTCATTCCCGGGTGTCCAGCGAGCGAAGAATCGTGGACGGTTTGAAGAACCATTTGTCTACGAGTTGGAGGAATGTACAACTGATCTTGGTGGTAGTATAATTTATCCTTTCTCTTGTGCAGGAGCGATAATGGTTTTGTTTGATCCTCCATTTGCTCATGTAATAGCTGTGGTTTGAAGTCACAGATAAAAGAAACGAACCTGTCTTTAGGGATTAGGCTGGTATCAGGTATAGGCTTCCGTACGTAACAGGGTAACCTGGAGAGGGCGTCTGCTTTATGGTTCTGACTTGCTGGTCGATATACTATCTGATAATGAAATCTGGTGAGGAATAAATTCCACCTTACTTGCCTGGAGGAGAGGGTCCTAGTGCTTTTCAAGTACTGTAAATTTCTATGGTCCGTATAGATCAATATAGGAACACTTGTACCCTCGAGTAGGTGCCTCCAATGCTCGAGTGATAGTTTAATGGCTAACATTTCTTTTTCCCCAATGGGGTAGTTCTGTTCAGCAGAATTCAGTGATCGAGAGAAAAAAGCAACAGGATGGAGAGGTTGTTTTAAGCCTTTTCTTTGTGAAAGAACAGCACCCACAGCAACGTCCGAGGCATCGACCTCCAGTATAAATTGATACTCTGGATTAGGAAACCTAAGGATAGGAGCGGTAGTGAACTTTAGTTTTAACAGCTCAAAAGCTTCCTGTGCTGCGGGGTTCCATCTAAAAGGTATGCTAGTTCTTGTTAGCATCGTTAATGGTTTAGTGAGGGCAGAGAATTTTTTTATGAATTTGCGATAAAAATTCGCAAAGCCCAGGAAACTTTGGACTTCTTTTCTAGACTTAGGGACAGGCCAATCTTTAATGATTTGTATTTTTGATTCCTCCATATGTATACCTGAGGAACTGATGATATACCCAAGAAAAGCTATGGTCTGAGAATTGAATATACACTTCTCTGGTTTGACATACAGGTGGTTTTCCCTTAAACGAGATAGGACTTGTCTGACGTGTAGAACGTGTTCAGAGAGTGTTTTAGAGTATATTAATATATCGTCTAGATATATGACTATATAAACATCTAAGATATCTCTGAAGAGATCATTTATTAAATACTGGAAAGTGGCCGGGGCATTACAGAGCCCGAATGGCATGACTGTGTATTCATAGTGGCCGTATCGGGTCCTGAACGCCGTTAACCACTCGTCGCCACTTCGCACTCTGATTAAATTATACGCCCCCCGAAGGTCCAATTTTGTAAAGAACTTGGCCCCTTCTAACCTCTCGATTAACTCTGGGATTAGGGGCAAAGGGTATCTTTTCTTTACTGTGATCTTGTTCAATTGTCTATAGTCTATAATAGGCCTTAGGGAGCCGTCCTTGTTTTTTACAAAGAATATTCCGGCTCCCGCCGGTGATGTCGAGGGGCGGATAAACCCTTTCCTTAGGTTTTCCTCTAAATAGGATTTTAAATGATCAAGCTCTGTTTTAGAGAGGGGAAAAATGTGCCCACAGGGAATCTCTGCTCCAGGTATTATATCTATAGGGCAGTCGTACTTCCTATGGGGAGGTAAACTCTCTGACTCAGTTTTGTTAAATAAATCCATAAAATCCCTGTATTCATTGGGTATATGGTATCTGCCTGGGGAGTGAGCTGGTCCGGTGTAGAGAGCTTGATCAGGGCTCAGGTAGTTCTGTTGATGGTGTGTGACGTCACCGCGGAGTGATTCAAAGTAGATCCGGTACTCAGTGAGAGGTTGTGCAGGTAAGGTTCAGAGAGGAGCAGGGAAACAGGCAAGGCTCAGGATAATACCGTTTAGCTACCACTGGGTGGCAGAAGGTCAATAACAAGCAATGTAGGGTAGTAGATTAGAGGTTTTATAGAGAAAGTTGTTAATCAGAGTTTATTATTTAAAGGAACAGGTACATCAATATGCCTTGCAGCAGTGAGCCTGACACTCCTCTTCAGTTCCATCGGTGGCTCGGCTGAGTGAAGACGACTCAAGGTAGGATGATCTTCAGGGGATTAGTGTTAGGTTATTTTAAGGGGGGTTTGGGTTAGATTAGGGGTATGTGGGTGGTGGGTTTTAATGTTGGGGGGGGTTGTATTTTTCTTTTACAGGCAAAAGAGCAGTTTTCTTTGGGGCATGCCCCACAAAAGGCCCTTTTAAGGGCTGGTAAGGTAAAAGAGCTTTGAACTTTTTTAATGTAGAATAGGGTAGGGATTTTTTTTATTTTGGGGGGCTTTGTTATTTTATTAGGGGGCTTAGATTAGGTGTAATTAGCTTAAAATTGTTGTAATATTTTTTAAACGTTTGTAACTTATTTTTTTTATTTTTTGTAATTTAGCTTTTTTATTTTTTGTACTTTAGTTAGTTTATGTAATTGTATTTAATTGTAGTTATTTGTAGTTAATTTATTTAATTAATGTAATGATAGTGTAGTGTTAGGCTTAATTGTAACAGGTTAGGATTTATTTTACAGGTAATTTTGTATTTCTTTTAGCTAGGTAGTTATTAAATAGTTAATAACTATTTAATAACTATTCTAACTAGCTAAAATAAATACAAAGTTACCTGTAAAATAAATATAAATCCTATAATAGCTACAATGTAATTACTAATTACATTGTAGCTATCTTAGGGTTTATTTTACAGGTAAGTATTTAGTTTTAAATAGGAATAATTTATTTAATGATAGTGTAGTGTTAGGTGTAATTGTAACTTAGGTTAGTTTTTATTTTACAGGTAAATTTCTCTTTATTTTAGCTAGGTAGCTATTAAATAGTTAATAACTATTTAATAGCTATTGTACCTAGTTAAAATAAATACAAAGTTACCTGTAAAATAAATATAAATCCTATAATAGCTACAATGTAATTATTAATTACATTGTAGCTATCTTAGGGTTTATTTTACAGGTAAGTATTTAGTTTTAAAAAGGAATAATTTATTTAATGATAGTGTAGTGTTAGGTGTAATTGTAACTTAGGTTAGTTTTTATTTTACAGGTAAATTTCTCTTTATTTTAGCTAGGTAGCTATTAAATAGTTAATAACTATTTAATAGCTATTGTACCTAGTTAAAATAAATACAAAGTTACCTGTAAAATAAATATAAATCCTATAATAGCTACAATGTAATTATTAAGTACATTGTAGCTATCTTAGGGTTTATTTTACAGGTAAGTATTTAGTTTTAAATAGGAATAATTTATTTAATGATAGTGTAGTGTTAGGTGTAATTGTAACTTAGGTTAGTTTTTATTTTACAGGTAAATTTCTCTTTATTTTAGCTAGGTAGCTATTAAATAGTTAATAATTATTTAATAGCTATTGTACCTAGTTAAAATAAATTGAAAGTTACCTGTAAAATAAAAATAAATCCTAAAATAGCTACTATATAATTATTATTTATATTGTAGCTATATTAGGGTTTATTTTAAAGGTAAGTATTTAGTTTTAAATAGGATTAATTTAGTTAATAATAGAAATATTATTTAGATTTATTTAATTAATATTTAAGTTAGGGGGGTGTTAGGGTTAGTGTTAGACTTAGGTTTAGGGGTTAATAAATTTATTACAGTGGCGGCGGTGTAGGGGGGGCAGGATAGGGGTTAATAAATGTATTATAGGTGGCGACGGTGTAGGGGGGCAGAGTAGGGGTTAATAAGTTTAATATAGGTTGCGGCGGGGTCCGGGAGCGGCGGTTTAGGGGTTAAACTATTTATTTAGTTGCGGCGAGGTGCGGGATCGGCAGGATAGGGGTTAATAACTTTATTATAGAAGGCGGCGGTATAGGGGGGGCAGGATAGGGGTTACTAGGTAGAATGTAGGTTGTGGCGGTGTCCGGGAGCGGCAGTTTAGGGGTTAATACATTTATTATAGTTGCGGCGGGGTCAGGGAGTGGCGGTTTAGGAGTTAATATGTATAGAGTAGCTTGCGGTGGGCTCCGGGAGCGGCGGTTTAGGGGGTAATACATTTATTTAGTTGCGGCGGTGTAGGGGGGACAGATTAGGGGTGTTTAGACTCGGGGTACATGTTAGGGTGTTAGGTGCAGACATCTCCCATAGAAATCAATGGGATGTCTGGCAGCAGCGAACATGAACTTTCGCTATGGTCAGACTCTCATTGATTCCTATGGGATCGGCCGCCTCCAGGGCGGCGGATTGAAAACCAAGTACGCTGGGCCGGAAAAGTGCTGAGCATACCTGCTAGTTTTTTGATAACTAGCAAAAGTAGTCAGATTGTTCCGCACTTGTGTGCGGAACATCTGGAGTGATGTAAGAATCGATCTGTGTCGGACTGAGTCCGGCGGATCGAAGCTTAGGTCACTAAATTCTACTTTTACCGGTCTCTAGCCTTTGATAACTAAGGCGAATCAGCCTCGCCACAAATACGCTGCGGAATTCCAGCGTATTTGAGGTTGCCGGCTTGATAACTACCCCCCAATGTAACATCTTTAAGAAGGTTGAGGAGAAGAAAAGTAAGAAAAAAAGGAATAATACACAAATAATACAAAAATTACTTTGAATTATTTGTTAATGATTTTGAGTAAATAATTGTGAAGGTCGACTCATCACCACCCACCCAATAGAGTTAGCAAACCATTTGTCCTCATGAAGTTCAAAGAAAAAACATATTTGAACCTATGTGAGTTGTGCGTGGATTCATTTTTAAGATAGTGTTTCCATGTGTTCAACATTTCTGCAAATATATCCATTTTAGCATTTTTAAGAAAAAAATATTCTTCTAAGTCTAAGAATTCAGAAACCCTTTCGCCGAGATTTAGAGTTCTGCGGCCAAAGGGGTGCGTTAGCTACGCGTGTTTTTTTCCCCCAGCCCCTTTTAAACAACACTGGTATTTAGAGTTCACAGAAGGGCTGCGCTAGGCTCCAAAAAGGAAGCGTATAGCATAATTTACCGCCACTGCAACTCTAAATACCAGCAGTGCTTACGGACGCGGCCAGCTTCAAAAACGTGCTCGTGCATGATTCCCCCATAGGAAACAATGGGGCTGGAAAAAAACCTAACACCTGCAAAAAAGCAACGTTCAGCTCCTAACGCAGCCCCATTGTTTCCTATGGGGAAACACTTCCTAAGTCTGCACCTAACACCCTAACATGTACCCCGAGTCTAAACACCCCTAGCCTTACACTTATTAACCCCTAATCTGCCGACCCCGCTATCGCTGACCCCTGCATATTATTATTAACCCCTAATCTGCCGCTCCGTACACTGCCGCAACCTACATTATAGCTATGTACCCCTAATCTGCTGCCCCTAACACCGCCGACCCCTATATTATGTTTATTAACCCCTAATCTGCCGTCCCCAACGTCGCCGCCACCTACCTACACTTATTAACCCCTAATCTGCCGACCGGACCTCACCGCTACTATAATAAAGTTATTAACCCCTAATCCGCCTCACTCCCGCCTCAAAAACCCTATAATAAATAGTATTAACCCCTAATCTGCCCTCCCTAACATCACCGACACCTAACTTCAAGTATTAACCCCTAATCTGCCGACAGGACCTCGCCGCTACTCTAATAAATGTATTAACCCCTAAAGCTAAGTCTAACCCTAACACCCCCCTAAGTTAAATATAATTTTTATCTAACGAAAAAAATTATTTCTTATTAAATAAATTATTCCTATTTAAAGCTAAATACTTACCTGTAAAATAAACCCTAATATAGCTACAATATAAATTATAATTATATTGTAGCTATTTTAGGATTAATATTTATTTTACAGGCAACTTTGTATTTATTTTAACCAGGTACAATAGCTATTAAATAGTTAATAACTATTTAATAGCTACCTAGTTAAAATAATTACAAAATTACCTGTAAAATAAATCCTAACCTAAGTTACAATTAAACCTAACACTACACTATCAATAAATTAATTAAATAAAATACCTACAATTATCTACAATTAAACCTAACACTACACTATCAATAAATTAATTACACACAAATACCTACAAATAAATTAAATAAACTAACTAAAATACAAAAAATAAAAAAGAACTAAGTTACAAAAAATAAAAAAATAATTTACAAACATTATAAAAATATTACAACAATTTTAAGCTAATTACCCCTACTCTAAGCTCCCTAATAAAATAACAAAGCCCCCCAAAATAAAAAAATGCCCTACCCTATTCTAAAATAAAAATTGAAAAGCTCTTTTACCTTACCAGCCCTTAAAAGGGCCTTTTGCGGGGCATGCCCCAAAGAATTCTGCTCTTTTGCCTGTAAAAAAAAAACATACAATACCCCCTCCCAACATTACAACCCACCACCCACATACCCCTAATCTAACCCAAACCCCCCTTAAATAAACCTAACACTAAGCCCCTGAAGATCTCCCTACCTTGTCTTCACCATGCCGGGTATCACCGATCCGTCCAGAAGAGGGTCCGAAGTCTTCATCCAAGCCCCAGCGGGGGCTGAAGAGGTCCATCATCCGGCTGAAGTCTTGATCCAAGCAGGGGCTGAAGAGGTCCATCATCCGGCTGAAGTCTTGATCCAAGCGGGGGCTGAAGAGGTCCATCATCCGGCTGAAGTCTTCTATCATGCGGCATCTTCAATCTTCTTTCTTCCAATCAGATTGAGCTCGCATTCTATTGGCTGTTCCGATCAGCCAATAGAATGCGAGCTCAATCTGATTGGCTGATTGGATCAGCCAATCGGATTGAACTTGAATCTGTTTGGCTGATTCCATCAGCCAATCAGAATTTTCCTACCTTAATTCCGATTGGCTAATAGAATCCTATCAGCCAATCGGAATTTGAGGGACGCCATCTTGGATGACGTCCCTTAAAGGAACCGTCATTCGTCGGGAAGTCGTCGGCCAGGATGGATGTTCCGCGTCGACGGGATAAAGATGGAGCCCGAAGAAAGAAGATTGAAGATGCCGCTGATAGAAGACTTCAGCCAGATGATGGACCTCTTCAGCCCCCGCTTGGATCAAGACTTCAGCCGGATGATGGACCTCTTCAGCCCCTGCTTGGATCAAGACTTCAGCCGGATGATGGACCTCTTCAGTCCCCGCTTGGATCAAGACTTCAGCCGGATGATGGACCTCTTCAGCCCCCGCTTGGATCAAGACTTCAGCCGGATGATGGACCTCTTCAGCCCCCGCTTGGGCTTGGATGAAGACTTCGGACCCTCTTCTGGACGGATCGGTGATACCCGGCGTGGTGAAGACAAGGTAGGGAGATCTTCAGGGGCTTAGTGTTAGGTTTATTTAAGGGGGGTTTGGGTTAGATTAGGGGTATGTGGGTGGTGGGTTGTAATGTTGGGGGGGGTATTGTATGTTTTTTTTTACAGGCAAAAGAGCAGAAATCTTTGGGGCATGCCCCGCAAAAGGCCCTTTTAAGGGCTGGTAAGGTAAAAGAGCTTTTCAATTTTTATTTTAGAATAGGGTAGGGCATTTTTTATTTTGGGGGGCTTTGTTATTTTATTAGGGGGCTTAGAGTAGGTATAATTAGATTAAAATTGTTGTAATATTTTTATAATGTTTGTAAATTATTTTTTTATTTTTTGTAACTTAGTTCTTTTTTTATTTTTTGTACTTTAGTTAGTTTTATTTAATTGTATTTATTTGTAGGTATTTGTATGTAATTATTTATTGATAGTGTTAGGTTTAATTGTAACTTAGGTTAGGATTTATTTTACAGGTAATTTTGTAATTATTTTAACTAGGTAGCTATTAAATAGTTATTAACTATTTAATAGCTATTGTACCTGGTTAAAATAAATACAAAGTTGCCTGTAAAATAAATATTAATCCTAAAATAGCTACAATATAATTATAATTTATATTGTAGCTATATTAGGATTTATTTTACAGGTAAGTATTTAGCTTTAAATAGGAATAATTTATTTAATAAGAAATAATTTATTTCGTTAGATAAAAATTATATTTAACTTAGGGGGGTGTTAGGGTTAGGGTTAGACTTAGCTTTAGGGGTTGGGATTTGTGTTTCTAGTACTTTTTCTATTTCTCAAATAACTTCTCTCCAGAAATTTTGAACAGTGTTGCACCACCACCACATATGTGCCATGTTTCCATGGCCATGTCCACATCTCCAGGAGTGGTCTGATCTATAATGAAAGAGTCGGTGCATCTTTGTAGGGGTGAAATACCATCTGTGTAGTATCTTAATGTTTATTTCTTGTACTGACAGCGAGATTGAAGTTTTAGTTATATTTTGGAAGACATTTATACTTGTTTGTGGTAGAATTATAATGCCCAATTCCTCTTCCCATTTTTCAAGGTATGGAGGAATATGTCCTGGTGGGTTATGAGTCAACACTTTATAAAGCAGTGAGAGGGTATGTGATAGTGGGGGTGATGTGACACAAAGACTTTCGAAGTTGGTCAGTGGTCTAGAATGCGATTATATGTTAGCCAGTTTAGAAAGCAACTGTATCCCTCATCCATTAGGTCAGATTGTCCCCGTATTTTTTTGTTATGTATTATGCAATGTATTGGGGGTGTCTCTTAATACTTGAGAGCATAGTTGTCCATTCTCTATTAATGAAGTCAGGGGGGATGGTATTGATGAAATGTTAGGGAATCTGAATAAAATAAGTTCCCATCTTCTATAAATTTCAGCTATCAGCGGGTAATTAGTTGGCACGGCTGTCCACCCATGGAGAGTATGATATCTCTCTCACCTCCGAGAGACTATAATAATGTTGGTTTATCATCTCTCCACGTTTAGGCAGCCATGACCACAAACAATTGACTACCTGTAATGGGCTTATCCCATCCCTTAGTTAATTTTAGGCCCTAGATTTTAGAACAGTAATAGTCAGTATTTCTAAGTTGTGAACCATAAACAACATGTTTAAACATTAAAAACCCTAGAAATAAATTCCAAGGGTGAAAACATTAAACATTTAACTGGTTATTACAATGTATAGGTTGCTGTTGATAAATAATGGTATAGCCAAGTACATTCTAATAAATGCATACAACCTGTTCACATGTATCAGGAGTCTATCTAGTGAAAGCATTTTAGTTTATATAGTCCTATCACTTGATTGAAGAAGCTGTGGATCATCTTCTGGGCACTTCAGTCCATTGTGTTCTTTGTTGTTTAGGAGGGTATTCTCGGGAAGTGTTGCAGTTTGATAAATCTGTTTGTTGTTGATGTGGGAAAGTTAGGTTAAGTCCTTTTAAAAGGTTGTCCAGGTCTTCTGCATCTTTGTATATGAATGTTTTGTTAACTTTATGAACCAGAAGGCTGAATGGGAATCCCCATCTATATCTTATTTTGTGTTCTTGAAGTTGGGTGGTTATGATCCTGAGGGAGTATCTATTTTCAATGGTAGCAGGACATAGGTCCTGGTAGATTTGTAGAGAGTGGCCTTGAAATGATATAGCTCATTGGATTCGAGCTTGTTTCCATATAGCTTATTTTTGTTGATATTGGGTGACTTTCATAATTATATCTCTTGGGGGACTTGAGGGGTTTGGTTCTGGGTGGAGTGCTCTATGAGCTCTTTCCAGTGATGATTTAGAAAGTTCAAATGTGGGATCCAATTGTTTGAAAAGTTGTAGTAGGTAGGTATCCAGGATTTCTTGATTAATTTCCTCAGGTACCCCTCCTATCCGTAAATTGCTACGGCAGCTTCTATTATCGAGATCTTCAACTTTTATTGTAGGGCTTGGATAATAGAGTCTTGATAGCTAAGTTGTTGTTTATTGTCGCTGACCAGAGAGTTAAGAATTTCCAGAAATTAAAGTTTACAATTAATTTCATTTGTCTTTTCTTAGAGAGGAAACCTTAGATTTTATGAAGGTTTTTAGATCAGCAATATCATTTGTTGATGGAAGTGCAGCTATTGTCTGCTGTATTTGTGTGAGCTGATCAGTAGATGATTGTGGCAGTTTTGTTGGGCTTTGTGTCACCATTTTGGCTTTTTGTGTTGGATGATCAGGGTCAGCAGTATTTTGAAAATATGAACTTACTGGGGGAGTCTGTGCGTCCGTCAATTTTTTTATATTCGTAGGGCTTGTAGATCTTTTTACTGCCATGTGTTATTGATTATCAAGGTGTCCTTTTTGTTAGGAAAAGTACACAGTTCTTTATATAGGGAGAGCTATATAGCTGTGGGATTGGTGATATCTTCTCTACAAGCCTTTAGATGTATGTATTAGCTGTATTACATAGTTTTCCACTCCCCAAATTATTATAGTAATTCTTTTAATATTATGGTTTTTATAGATTTGCTGTTATTATGCCACCTGTTTAGTGGTACATCTACATATCTATTATGTCTGGTTAGAAAGTTCTAGTACAGCTGCACTGTATAATAACAACTGGGTTTCATAGGTTAATAGCTTCAGGTGGCATATTATGAAATTATCAATCCCTTGAAAGCCAGCACAACCTCATATTTTGTAAGTATTCAGCCAGCTTGAGGTAAAATTTTCCAATGAAGAAAAACATGTAAGGCCTTTGTCTAGGTATTTAAGAGGTGGCTAGTATTATCCCACATAGCCCTTTATGTAGTTTATGTGTTGTCTGGGTTATTATGCCCTCATTTCTTACTTTCATCTCTTTCTTTCCGTTGAGAGGCCGAGTAGGGTGTATTTATGGCTGCGTGTGTCGTAATTACTTCTTACCCCATCAGCTTTCTCTTTGCGTGCAGTGTGGGCTTTCTCTTTTGGCTCCGATATTCTTTGTTGCTCCTGTGACTTTTGTGAGGAGACGTTGGTGCTTTTATCTAATCGCAGTCTGTCAGTATAGGCCTTAGTAATGGTGGCCATTGCGGATTCTCTTTATACCGTTCCTACTTCGAATCCTCAATTCTAGTTCCCACTGGCTGTCACAAATATCTGCCCTTGTATTCACTGGCCTATGCTCCGTCCAGACATACTTTTTTGGCTGAGTCTACATGTATTTTGAGTCGTTTGGAAAGAAAAGGCTACGGAGCTTTTCTAGTGTGCAGCCATGTTCCTGCACGGCTATGCTCCGCCTCAAAGTATGACTATTTTTAGTAAGGAAACATATTAAAACATTTTTTTTGTTGAACAGTGTTATGAGAGTTATTTAAGGTGTAGAATAAATGTCATATTTCAGATTTATATATGTGGATTTTCATAGAGTCTCTCAGTGAAACCATCTTATCAAGAATCTAGATGTTTGTATATGACTGACTTGTGACTGTTCTATTTAGACACACAAAACCCTTTTCTTGTTGTATTAAAAAACAACACTACGCAGTGTCTTAAACTTAATAGAAATCCCTGCAATATTTATTATTTATCATTGTAAATAGTTTTTTCATTATATTTCTCTTTTTGCTTTACACTACATTTATGCAGTGTTCATTCAAAGGACACTAAACCCAACATTTTTCTTTCATGATTCAGGTAGAGAATACAATATTAAACAACATTCTAATTTAGTTCTATTATCTAATTTGCTTCATTCTTTAGATATTCTTTGCTGAAGAAATAGCAATGCACATGGGTGAGCCAATCACACGAGGCATCTATGTGCAGCCACCAATCAGCAGCTACTAAGCCTATCTAGATATGCTTTTCAGCAAAAATATCAAAAGAATGAAGCAAAATAGGTAATAGAAGTAAATTAGAAAGTTAATTAAAATTGCATGCTCTTTCTAAATCACGAAAGAAAAAAAATTGTGTTTCATGTCCCTTTAATTCCTGTCACAGCCTATATGGAGGAGGTCACTGCAGGAAGGCTTTATCTAGTCTGATGTCATAAAACTTTAGAAATGACATGACCTGGTTTACTATAAAGTAAATAGACTAGATAACAGGAAGTCAGATGTGCTCTTGCCCAGATCAGCCAGAATGTAACCTAAGTTCAAACATGTCAGCTCCCTTATTACACTGTGGGCAGAGGCTACACTGAGAAAAAGCTCATTATGCAAGAAAACAAGTGAGTTGTTTGCTTTTTTTTTACACAATCTGTTCTTTTATGTTTACTTTCATTAACCCTTTAAGGACACAGCTTTCAGTTTGCTCAATTGTTTTATGACGGAAAAATTCCGTCATATGTCCTTAAGAGGTTAAACATATTTGTTTTTGTCAAAGGAGCACTGTTTAATATCCCTTAATTAATGGTTTTGAAAATAGGCATATAAGCCGATTGAACAACCTCGCTTATATACCCTGAGCAGCTTTATTTTATCCTATTGCTCCTGATAGTTCCTTCATTGTATCTCCATCAAAGGCTATAAGTGGGCACACTATATATTATTTATTTATTTCTGTCCCACTAGTGCAATTCAAACTCCTATTTCTAATAAATATATAAAACAGCCCAACACTCTACTTCTGATATCATTTGTGTCCTGTCATACTGTCACTCTCTGTCCACCTCTTCTTATATATTTTACATGAACCAAATCTTCTCAGCATCATACTTCATGCTCCTTTCATTGGGATATCTTTAACTGCCCTAATGACCTGAGCTCATTCACTAAGTATTTACTCCTGCATTATTAATTGCATGCTCTCACTACCACCCAACCCTTTTAAAATTGTACTGCATGTGGGGTAATGAGATTCTAATTAGTATTATAGGTTATTTGTATGTTCAGTGATTATGTGATCAAAAGCTACAGTGAGTTAGCTCCACCTCCACTTTGTATTCCCCTCAATAATGTTTTATAAAATTTGTAGTCCATGTTCCCTTTACCTTTTCAGCTATCTTGACTAACATTTTATAGATAAATATTTCTTTATCCAACCTATCTGTGATCATATGTTGCCATATTTTTTATCTCAGAAATAATTCTTCCTTTGCAAGAATCCATAACGAGGAGTGTCAAAACAGTGCAACAAAATAACAGGTGTAGTAACTGTAAATGCCATCTAATCTACATAAAACAATGTAACAATGTAATATCTAGACATGTGCGATTCGGTTCGGTTCGATTCAGAAATTCGGAAAATTCGGAAAATTCAGAGATTCTGATCGAACCGAATCTCCGAATTAAAATAGTGCCGAATCTACCGAATAAATCCGAATTACTTCGGATTTATTCGGATTTATTCGGATTTATTCAGTAGATTCGAATGGCCATGGATTACACTGGTATTGTACAGTATATTAGGTTATATCACTCTGCTATGGGTTACACCTAATGTACAGTACATAATACTAGTCTAATCCCACCTAACACTTACCGAAATTCCGAATCTCCGAACCGAATCCAGCCGAATTTATTCGAATCCGAATGAATCCGAAACAAATCCGAACCAAATTTATTCGAATCCGAATGAATCCGAAACAAATCCAAACCGAATTGATTCAAATTTTTCCGAATTCGAATCGCTCCGAACCGAAATTCGAAAAAATCCGAATCGTTCCGAACCAAATTTTTTCGCCATGCACATGTCTAGTAATATCAGCATTTTTAGGCTTTAGGAGTATAAAATAATAGGGTTGTGGCATTTTTTTAAATTATGAGATTTTTTTAATAGAACAGTTCATATAGGCATTCTTACACTGCTGAGATTGCTGCTAGGTAAATGGGTGATGCATGCATATCAAGTTGTTTTGATTGTATTGCTAGAGAGATGTTTAGTTTTAGAGTAGACTTACTAGTAAGCTCAGTGACACATACAGTACAGGCCCTTAGTGAGTGTTGAAGGAAGTCTCACAGGAAGTCTTGTGAGATATTTTGGAAAAAAGGAGAGAAACATTATTGGTGAAGAGAAGCTGGAAGAGACTTGTTCAGATCTCCTGAGAGAAACAAAGAAGCATAAACACCAGTTTAAATCTAAGAAAAATAAGCTCATATTATTTTAAATCATTATCGCCTAGATTACGAGTTTGGCGTTAGCCTTAAAAAGCAGCGTTGAGAGGTCCCAACGCTGCTTTTTTCCTAACACTGGTATTACGAGTCTGACAGGTATAGACTCACCGCTCACTTTTCTTCTGCGACTCGAGGCTACCGCAAATCCCCTTACGTCAATTGCGTATCCTATCTTTTTTAATGGGATTTGCCTAACGCTGGTATTACGAGTCTTGAAAGAAGTGAGCGGTAGACCCTCTCCTGGCAAGACTCCTACCGCATATAAAAGTCAGTAGTTAAGAGTTTTATGGGCTAACGCCGGAACATAAAACTCTTAACTAAAGTGCTAACAAGTACACTAACACCCATAAACTACCTATTAACCCCTAAACCGAGGCCCCCCCACATCGCAAAAACACTAAAATAAACATTTTTAACCCCTAATCTGCCGACCGGACATCGCCTCCACCTACATTATACCTATGAACCCCTAATCTGCTGCCCCTAACATCGCCGACACCTACATTATATTTATTAACCCCTAATCTGCCGCCCCCAACGTCGCCGCCACCTACCTACAATTATTAACTCCTAATCTGCCAACCGGACATCGCCGCCACTTTAATAAATGTATTAACCCCTAAACCTAAGTCTAACCCTAAGTCTAACCCCCCCTAACTTAAATATAATTTAAATTTAACGAAATTAATTTAACATAATTAAATAAATTATTCCTATTTAAAACTAAATACTTACCGATAAAATAAACCCTAAGCTACCTACAATATATAACTAATAGTTACATTGTAGCTAGCTTATGATTTATTTTTATTTACAGGCAACTTTGTATTTATTTTAACTAGGTACATTAGTTATTAAATAGTTATTAACTATTTAATAACTACCTAGCTAAAATAAGTACAAAATTACCTGTAAAATAAACCCTAACCTAAGTTACAATTACACCTAACACTACACTATCATTAAACTAATTACCTAAACTACCTACAATTAATTACAATTAAATTAAATAAACTAAATTACGGAAAAAAAACACTAAATTACATAAAATAAATAAAGAATTACAAGAATTTTAAACTAATTACACCTAATCTAATCCCCCTAATGAAATAAAAAAGCCCCCCAAAATAATAACATTTCCCTACCCTATACTAAATTACAAATAGCCCTTAAAAGGGCTTTTTGCGGGGCATTGCCCCAAAGTAATCATCTCTTTTACCTGTGAAAAAAAATACAATACCCCCCAACATTACAACCCACCAAACACCCCTACTCTAAAACCCACCCAATCCCCCCTTAAAAAAACCTAACACTACCCCCCTGAAGATCACCCTACCTTGAGCCGTCTTCACCCAGCTGGGCACAAGTGGTCCTCCATACGGCAGAAGTCTTCATCCGATCGGGGCAGAAGAGGTCCTCCAGACGGCAGAAGGCTTCATCCATGTGGCATCTTCTATCTTCATCCTTCTGGAGCGGAGCGGGTCCATCTTCAATCCAGCCGACGCGGAGCCATCCTCTTCAAACGAAGTCCTAATGAAGAATGAAGGTTCCTTTAAATGACGTCATCCAAGATGGCGTCCCTTGAATTCCGATTGGCTGATAGAATCTTATCAGCCAATCGGAATTAAGGTAGGAAAAATCCTATTGGCTGATGTTATCAGCCAATCGGATTGAAGTGCAATCCGAATGGCTGATCCAATCAGCCAATAGGATTGACCTTGCATTCTATTGGCTATTCCAATCAGCCAATAGAATGCGAGGTCAATCCTATTGGCTGATAGATTAGGTGTAATTAGTTTAAAATTCTTGTAATTCTTTATTTATTTTATGTAATTTAGTGGGTTTTTTCGTAATTTAGTTTATTTAATTTAATTTTAATTAATTGTAGGTAGTTTAGGTAATTAGTTTAATGATAGTGTAGTGTTAGGTGTAATTGTATCTTAGGTTAGGATTTATTTTACAGGTAATGTTGTACTTATTTTAACTAGGTAGTTATTAAATAGTTAATAACTATTTAATAACTATTGTACCTAGTTAAAATAAATACAAAGTTGCCTGTAAAATAAAAATAAATCCTAAGCTAGATACAATGTAACTATTAGTTATATATTGTAGCTAGTTTAGGGTTTATTTTATCGGTAAGTATTTAGTTTTAAATAGGAATAATATATTTAATTATGTTAAATTAATTTAGTTTAATTTAAATTATATTTAAGTTAGGGGGGTGTTAGGGTTAGGGTTAGACTTAGGTTTAGGCGTTAATAACTTTATTATAGTGGGGGCGACGTTGGCGGCGGCAGATTAGGGGTTAATTAATTTAATTGGGGGGACAGATTAGGGGTTAATAACTATAATCTAGGTGTCGGTGATGTTGGGGGCAGCAGATTAGGGGTTTATAAGTATAATGTAGGTGTCCGGAGCAGCAGATTAGTATAATGCAGGTGGCGACGATGTCGGGGGCGGCAGATTAGGGGTTAATAAGTGTAAGATTAGGGGTGTTTAGACTCGGGGTTCATGTTAGGGTGTTAGGTGTAGACATATTTTTTATTTTCCCATAGGAAACAATGGGGCTGCGTTAGGAGCTGAACGCTGCTTTTTTGCAGATGTTAGGTTTTTTTTCAGCCAGCTCAGCCCCATTGTTTCCTATGGGGAAATCGTGCACGAGCACTGGTATTGAGGTGAGATGTGGAGCTAAATTCTGCTCTACTCTCACCTTTTTGCGGCTAACGCTAGGTTTAAAAAAACCTGTAATACCAGCGTTGTCTTAAGGGAGCGGTGGGGAAAAAAGGCTTGTTAGCCCAGCAAGCCTTACCGACAAAAACTCGTAATCTCGCCGTATGTGTTTTTAAAAGAATTAAAGGTGATAAAGGGTGCACCCATAAATAAGTGTAGCTAACAATGTACATACAACCACACAATCACACATACATATGCATACACATTCATAGGCACACTCACACACACCTATACACACAAACACACCTAGAAATTACCATCTCATTTTACAAAACCGAAAAAGGCTACTAACCCACAAATGGTCTTACCTATCTACTGAAATTTCTTAGTATGTGCACATACAAATTTGTTTAAGAGTCTGGACTAATAAAAATATATAGCATATATGAGAGTAAGAAGGGATATTGTTCTTACTTGTAAATTAATTCTACCAAGTGTTTTGTATCAAGATTATTTTATGACTCTGTCAATGTACAGTATGTATCTGGTACATAAATGATAAATATATAGATAGCAAGAAAGCTAGATCAGACATTTTCAAACAAATGCAAAAAAACAACAACAATGTTGTTATTCGTGCATTCAAACAAAAAATAAACTGGCCCATACACAAATTGGAAGAATAATGAATAACAAAATGTGTTCATGCGGTCATTCTGTTTTTATTCTTTCAGTTAAAAAAATTACTATATTAACCCCCCAACTACTTAACTGCAAACATTCTCCACACTTAACCCCTAACCCCAATCCTACTGGCAAACTAAACCCTATAATTACAACTCCACTGCCACATTAAACCACTCTCTACCAGCCTGCCCCTACACTTGTGCCTCATAGCCAACAAAAACACTGCTTCACTTAACTGCCAAACCCCTGCTGCAACCTAGCTTCCAAAAATCAACCTGCACCTAACTCCCCTGAACTTCACTCCCAGGGCACATAATTCCATAACCAAAACTGTCTGATCTCACCTGACTGCCAAACACTCTCCGCACCTTAAAGGGACATGAAACTCCACATTTTCTTTCATGGTTCAGATAGAGCATACAACTTTAAACAACTTTACAATTTGCTTCGATTATCAAATTTGCTTCAATCTCTTTGTATCCTTTGTTGAAGGTTTAGCAGTGAGCTAATAAAACAAATCAGGTGAGCAAATGACAAGAAGCATATATGTTTAGCAACCAATCAGCAACTATCTCCCAGTAGTGCATTGCTACTCTGAAAATACTTGGGTATGGTTTTCAATAAAAGATACAAAGAGAACAAATCAAATTAGATAATATTAGTAAATTAGAAAGTTGTTTACATTTCTATGCTCTATCTGAATCATGAAAGAAAAATTTAGGGAATTGTGTACCTTTAACCTCCTGACCATGAATCTCACTGCACCTAAATCCCCCTAAATGTGACTCCCCACAATACCTAACTGCCAAACCATCAACCCAATACCAAATCATAACCTCCAACTGGAAGACCCCTCCATCACATCTATTCCCCTTAACCATGACCACCGCACATTAACCTCTAACTTCTAAACCCCCATAATAGCCACCTGTGACCTTACCCCCATCACATTAAAGTTTGGGGGTGTCAGTGGGGAGTCTTTTAAGTATTTACATAGTAGATATTCCTTTTTGAGAACTACATTATCCAACAGAGACTTGTTGTCTGTCAGTGAGTAGAAACATCTGCTGTATATATAAATTAATTATTTTATCTCACAATAGCTACTGCCTACCTTTTTGAGTGTAATTTTTTTTTGTTTTTGTCCTGAAGTAAGAGATCTGTAGGCAAAAGCTTCAGGACTACCAATGCCATATTTCATATAGAACAGTTTGTATATCACAAGTTATAAGCTCTTGATTTATGAAATAAAGAAGAGATTTGAATTTGATTCTAATCTTGCAGATCATGTTTACCGGCTTCAATTACCCAACATTAAAGTTAGCAAAACCAAAACAATAGCACCATTTTCATATTGGTAAAAAAAAAAATGTATGCCAGAAAAGTCATCCAATGATTAAAATCCACAGGGTGACCAATAACACACATCTGATAAACACCAGGATCGAGATAATATCAAACAAGAGTATTTCCAAGGTACTAATCAACAGAACTAAATGACGATAGAGATGCAAATTGGTGGATGTTTATATTCATATCATGTCTAGGTGATAATTGGAATGCCTATTGAAGTCCCTTAGGTGCTTCTTGAAAGAACCTTAACAGAAACTTTATAGCAAATTCTGATAACTCATATAAAATTGTCAGGGAGCCTGCGCTGTTCTCTGCTTTCTTTTGGGCCAAATACCAACTGTCTCTGTTTCCCTGGGGGTAAGGAAACTCACATGTGACAAACATGCGGGTAGATTACGAGTTTTGCGCTAAACAGGATACGAAACTAACGCCAAAAAAGTTGCGTTATTTCACTCTCCACAGCGCTCCCATTACGAGCTACTGAAAAGCCTTCTTGTGCATGCAATATGGTGGCGTCAAGCTCCATACCGCACAAAAGCCAAGGGCTGCTTTGACGTGCTTGTGCACGCTTTCCCCCATAGACATAAAAGGGGAAAAAATGTTAAAAAAAAACACCTGAAGTGCGGAATGAAAAATCGCCATAACGCAACCACATTGATGTCTATGGTGAAAAAAAAGTTATGTTTAAACCTCTCCACCGCTCCCCGACATCGCCGCCACTATAAAAATGTTATTAACCCCTATTCCGGTGATCCCCGACATCGCCGTCACTATAATAAAGCTATTAACCCCTAATCCGCCATTTCCCAACATCGCCGACACTATAATAAAGCTATTAGCCCCTAAACCTCCGGCTTCCCACATCGCCGCCACTAAATAAACCTATTAACCCCCTAAACCTCCGGCTTCCCACATTGCCACCACTAAATAAACCTATTAACCCCTAAACCTCCGCCCCCCCCCCACCGCCGCTACTAAATAACATTTTAACCCCTAAACTGCCAGCCCCCCCACATCGCAAAACACTAAATTTAACAATTAACCCCTAAACCTAACACCCCCCCCCCCTTAAAAATAAAATTACAATATAACTATCTTAAAATAAATAAAAACTTACCTGTGAAATAAAAAAGCTCAGTTTAAATTATAAATTAACCTAACATAACTATTCTAATTAAATTAAAAAAACTACGAATTAAAAAATCTAAATTACAAATTTAAAAAAACCTAACACTACGAAAAAAATAAAAAAAATAAAATTACAAAAAATAATAAACACTAAAATAACTATTTAATAACTATTCTAACTAGCTAAAATAAATACACAGTTACCTGTAAAAAAATATAAATCCTAAAATAGCTACAATGTAATTATTAATTACATTGTAGCTATTGTAGGGTTTATTTTACAGATAAGTATTTAGTTTTAAATAGGATTAATTTATTTAAGTATAGTGTAGAGTTAGGTGTAATTGTAACTTAGGTTAGTTTTTATTTTACAGGTAAATTTCTCTTTAATTTAACGAGGTAGCTATTAAATAGTTAATAACTATTTAATAGCTATTGTACCCAGTTAAAATAAATTGAAATTTGCCTGTAAAATAAAAATAAATCCTAAGATAGCTACAAAATAATTATTTAAAGGTAAGTATTTAGTTTTAAATAGGAATAATTAATTTAATAAGAGTTACATTTATTTAGATGTATTTAATTAATATTTAGTTAGGGGGTGTTAGGTTTAGGGTTAGACTTAGGTTTAGGGGTTATAGTGGCGGCGGTGTAGGGGGGGCAGGATAGGAGTTAATAAATTTATTATAGGTGGCGACGGTGTAGGGGGGGCAGGATAGGGGTTAATAAATGTATTATAGGTGGCGAAGGTGTAGGAGTGCAGATTAGGGGTTAATAAGTTAAATATAGGTGGCGGCGGGGTCCGGGAGCAGCGGTTAAACAATTTATTTAGTTGCGGCGGGGTCCGGGATCGGCAGGATAGGGGTTAATAAATTTATTATAGTGGCGGCGGTGTAGGGGGGGGCAGGATAGGTGTTAATAGGTATTATGTAGGTGGCTTTGGGCTCCGGGAGCGGCGGTTTAGGGGTTAATACATTTATTATAGTTGCGGCGGTGTCCGGGAGCGGCGGTTTAGGGGTTAATAACTTTATTTAGTTGCTGCGGTGTAGGGGGGACAGATTAGGGGTTAATATGTATAATGTAGCTTGCAGTGGGCTCCGGGAGCGGCGGTTTAGGGGGAATAAATTTATTTAGTTGTGGTGGTGTAGGGGGGGACAGATTAGTGGTGTTTAGACTCGGGGTACATGTTAGGGTGTTAGGTGCAGACATCTCCCATAGGAATCAATGGGATGTCGGGCAGCAGCAAACATGAACTTTCGCTATGGTCAGACTCCCATTGATTCCTATGGGATCCGCCGCCTCCAGGGCAGTGGTTTGAAAACCAGGTACGCTGGGCCAGAAAAGTGCAGAGCGTACCTGCTAGTTTTTTGATAACTAGCAAAAGTAGTCAGATTGTGCCAAACTTGTGTGCGGAACATCTGGAGTGACGTAAGAATCGATCTGTGTCGGACTAAGTCCGGCGTATCAAAGCTTACGTCACAAAATTCTACTTTTGCTGGTGTAAAGGGCTTGATAACTAAGGCGAATCAGCCTCGCCACAAATACGCTGCGGAATTCCAGCGTATTTGAGGTTGACGGCATGATAACTAGGGGCCTTTGTGATCTTTTACAAATTGATCATAGTTACAGCACCTCATTCCACCCTCAGACCAATGGTCAAGCTGAAAGGTTAAGTCAGTGGTTGGAGCAATACCTGAGGTGAGGTGTTATTGCTCTTATCAACAGGGTGATTGGCTTCAGTATCTACCAATGGCAGAATTTGCCTTTAATAACTCACTGAATTCCTCAACTAAGATGACTCCATTTTATGTCAATTATGGTTTTCATCTGACTTCCATTCCGACTTTATCTGGAGGTTCAGCTTCACCTTTAGTGGACGATATGAATAACTCCTTTTTAGACAACTTCAGGTTCCTTCGTGAAAACACCCATAAAGCACAACAAACTCAGAAAAAGTTCTATGATCTTCGGAGACGCCCAGCTCCATCTTATGTGGTCGGAGATCTAGTTTGGTGTCATGTATATCTCCATTCCACCTTTAGCAGCCTGTCTAAAACTCACATACCACCTTTTCATTCAATTAATGAATTCTACTTCCTATAAACTCTGAGCTTTCCCATCATACATTGCTGGTTTATTGAAGAGGATTTCCGAAGTAACTCAGCTCTAACCAATACCTTGTTTTTCCACAGAATTTCTGCAGTTCTACAGACCTTTCTCTAATCCACTTGCTAACTCAGCACTCTGCAACAGCAGGCTTTGACTCCGTCCGAGAACACAGCCGATAAACCGCACTACAGCTTGTGTGTCTCCTAGCAACCCTGCTGCTGAGCTCATCACGCTCAGACGGACCTGCGCTGCACGCCTTCAGTGACTTCCTATCGCAGCACGAGCAGGTAATGAGTACAGCTCTCACAGTCACCGGTCAGCTTCACTACAGATCCTCCTACCACATCTACGCTCCTGCTTCCTAAGAGATCTACAAACAGGTTCCGTATGTAAAGTGGTTGTTTGCTATTATTCAAACCTGTTTTGCCTTGCATTATTGCCTAGCAAGAGACTCTCCGTACTTTCACTCACTTACCTATTCTCAGAACTGTGTTACTTAACTGTGAGCTTGCTACGCATTGTCAGACACGCACTTAAATCACAGTGTATTAATCCATACGTTGGGGATTCTCACTTTACGAACTGTCTTCCTAATTATACACCTACTGTGATTACAGGTCTAAGACACACTTTCCTCCAAAACCTTTGCCTAAGCTGTTGCCCTGTAATTCACTATATATTACTGGGGTAAAACTTTATGGCAAGATTAACTCAAGTGTTTATGAAAATGTCTACTCACTAGCAGACTGTCTTGAAACACATGCAACAAATCTCTGTATTTGACATAGGAAGTTGCTGATCTTGACATAATAAACCAGCCTTAACTGATTGGAGAGATAATGGAGCAGTCTGATGTAACTCCCCAACTACACAGCCTTAATCAACGGCTAGACAATCTCACTCAGGCATTCAGAGAGCTGCAGGTTGAAAACCAGAGCCTCAAAGCCTGTTTAAGAGAAGTATTGTCCAACAGAAACACTGGTAATGACCATCATACTGAACCCCAGGTCTCTTACCCAGAGAAATTTTCTGGTGACCGTGCCTCCTTCAGGCAGTTCAGGAACGCCTGTCTTTTGTTGTTCGATTTACGCCCAAGGACTTATACATCTGACCGCACCAAGGTGCTCACCATTGTGTCCTATTTAAGGGGTGAACCCAGGGCCTGGGCTGACTCTTTTTACGAGACCCAGGACCCTATACTGAATTCGCTAGACGCCTTTCTCAAGGCCCTCTCTACACTATATGACGACCCCTACCGACAGATCACGGCAGAGGGTAAACTTAGAAATCTGAAGCAGCTAAAAACACCGGTAGAAGACTATATCACCCGCTTCAAAATCTGGGCAAGAGATTCCCTCTGGAATGAGGTCTCATTGAAGAACCAATATCGCCTAGGACTCGCTGAAGAGATCAAAGATGAACTCGCCAGGATTGGCATCCCCGATCGCCTTGAGGAGTTGTATACTCTAACAATAACCATTGACCGAAGACTTAGGGAGAGGAGACAAGAGAAAAATCCCTCCACTACTCCAGTGCGCAGACAGCTTCCAACTCCTCCCAGTGCCACTCCACCGGCTGAACAACCCATGGATATCAGCTTCCTGAGAGGTCCACTCTCTGCACAAGAAAAGGCTAGACGCCGTACGTTAAACCTCTGTATGTACTGCGGAGGGTCTGACCATGTAGTTAAGGAATGCCCCCTACTTCTGAGACAAAAATTAGGTAACGTACACACACCACACCACTGTCTACATTCTAAATATACAACCACTGCATATCTTACCATTCCCTTATTTTTGCAGTGGGATCGACATCGGATAAATTGTAACGCCATGATCGACACCGGCGCTTGCGCCAACTTTATTGATATAAGTTTAGTTGAAATTAATAAAATTCCTTTTTTGTTCAAAAGCACACCTTTGCATCTGAAAGTTATTGATGGTTCTCACTTACCTTCTGGTCCTGTCTCTCAACAAACCATCCCTCTACTTGTTACTTCCACCTCTGGTCACTCTGAGACCATCACTTTCGATATTATCTCTTCCCCCACTTATCCTGTTATCCTGGGTATTTCTTGGCTTAAACAACACCAACCTACGGTTCAGTGGGAGACCCTCACACTTAATTTCTCTTCTCCTTACTGTAAAACCACCTGTTTCCATAACTCTCATTTACTTACCACATCTACTCCTTCGGTTCCTACTCAATATCTTGATTTCTCTGAGGTCTTCAATAAGACTGAGGCCGAGTCTTTACCTCCTCATAGGGCTTACGATTGCCCCATAGACCTGCTTCCCGGAGCAACCATCCCTTATGGCCATATCTACCCCCTCTCCAGACCCGAACTTCTTCACCTTAAATCCTACATTTCTGAAAATTTGAGAAAAGGCTTTATCCGGCCCTCCACTTCTCCTGCTGGTGCCGGCATATTTTTTGTTAAAAACAAGGACGGGTCCCTTCGCCCGATAATAGATTATAGGGAGTTGAATAAGCGTACCTTAAAGAACAGGTACCCCCTGCCTCTCATTCCAGAACTGATTGAGAGGTTAACAGGCGCAACTATATTCACAAAATTGGACCTTAGAGGCGCCTACAACCTTGTTAGAATAAGGGCCGGAGACGAGTGGCTGACTGCATTTAGGACCAGGTATGGTCTTTTCGAGTATACTGTTATGCCATTCGGTCTATGCAATGCTCCGGCAACATTCCAAAACTTCATTAACGACATCTTTAGGGACATCCTTGACACTTTTCTGGTGGTCTATCTTGACGACATACTGATTTACTCTTCTACATTCTCTGAACATGTCACACACGTCAGGCTTGTTTTATCCAGGTTACAGACACACAAACTTTATGTTAAACTTGAAAAGTGTCTCTTCCATGTTAGTGAGGTGTCATTCCTGGGCTATCGCATTAGCAAAAGCAAGATAATGATGGAAGACAGCAAAATCTCAGCCATCACCTCCTGGCCAAGACCGTCTACGGTAAAAGATGTGCAACGGTTCTTAGGCTTTGCAAACTTCTATAGACGTTTCATCCAGAACTTTGCAGCAATCACCAAACCACTCACAAACCTGACTAAGTCCACAACATCCTTTATATGGTCTTCACAAGCACAAAACGCCTTTGACCTTCTAAAAGGCTTATTTGTCTCCTCACCTGTCCTACAACTACCCGATTGTAAGGCTCAATTCATTCTTGAAGTAGACGCTTCAGATTACGCCATTGGCTCGGTCCTCTCCCAGAGAACCTCTCCCAAAGACTCCTTACATCCTGTCTGTTATTTCTCCCGACTACTAACACCTGCAGAATTAAACTATCCAGTAGGAGAAAAAGAGCTGTTGGCAATCAAGTCGTCCTTCGACCAGTGGAGACACTTACTGGAGGGAGCTGAACAACCGATAGTGATCTATACAGATCACAAAAACCTCCAGTATCTTCAGACTAACCGCACGCTCTCTGCCTGACAGCTCCACTGGAGCCTCTATTTTTCTCGTTTCCAGTATACAATCACGTATCGCCCAGGATCCGGGAATGGAAAAGCTGACGCCCTCTCTCGTAAGGATGACAGACCCCAGGTAGTCACTCCTTTCTCAACAATTGTTCCCAAGTCTTGCATAATTGGCCTCATTTCCAAGGACTTTGCAGAACTAAAGTCCCAACAACAATTGGACACCACAAAAACCTCCTATCCCCTCATACCCGATGATAATGGAATCCTCTGTAACCGATCCAGGTTTTATGTACCACCAATTCTTCGCGACAAAGCCTTGTCATTATCTCATGATTCATCTTTGGCTGGATACTTGGGCATTCACAAGACTCTTGACCTCCTACAGAGAAATTTTTGGTGGCCCACTATGAGACAGTCAGCAGTCAAATACGTAAAGTCTTGTCCCACATGCCAGACCTGTAAACCCTCACATCAACTACCCCTAGGCTTGCTCCAAAATTTACCAGTACCCGAGCTCCCATGGGCCAGTGTATCTATGGATTTCATAGTCGACCTTCCAAAATCAGGAGGGATGTCTGTCATCTTCGTGGTAGTGGATCTGTTTTCTCGTATGGCCCACTTCATCCCCACAGAATCACTTCCAACTGCCCAAAAGACTGCACAATTATTCATTAGAGAAGTAGTCCGTTTGCATGGTCTCCCATCATCAGTTCTTAGTGATAGAGGGTCCCAGTTCACTTCCAAATTCTGGAGAAATTTATGCCGCTCTCTTGATATTCAACAACATCTGACCACTTCATACCATCCACAAACGAACGGTCTCTGCGAGAGAACCAATCAATGGTTGGAGCAGTATTTAAGATGCTTCTGCTCCAACAAACATGACTCTTGGCTAACTTTTCTGCCTCAAGCAGAATTCGCCTACAACAACACAACTAATTCATCCACTGGATTTTCTCCTTTTTTCGTTAACTCTGGTCTCCATCCTCGTTTCCATCCTCTACCTCCTATGGACACCCCTTGTCCACAGGTCAACGACCTGGTCAATTCAATTAAACAGACCTTTACAGTCATCAGGGATAACATTCAACAGGCTCAAGCCACCCAGAAACACTATTATGACTTACGTCATAGACCTCACCCAACCTATAAGGTTGGAGACCTAGTTTGGTTAGCCTCCAGAAACTTGAGAATACCAACCCCCTGTAGGAAATTTAATAAACTTTATGTTGGACCGTTCCCTATCATCGCCATACGCAACCCTCTCACTGTCACTCTGCAATTACCTTCGACCTATCGGATCCATCCGACTTTCCACGTCTCTCTCATTAAACCCTGTGATGCTACATGACCTCTGCCTCCTTCTCCTCCAGCTTCCCCGACTCCGGATCCTGAATACGAGGTGCATTCTGTCATTGACTCCAGATGGTGCCACGGACAGCTTCAATATCTAGTCCATTGGGCAGGCTTTGACTCCTCTGAGGATTCCTGGGAGCCTGCCGCCAACCTCTCTGCACCCCGTTTGGTGTCCCTCTTCCATAGACGGCATCCGGATCGGCCTGCACCTTGTTGAACCCTTGGGGTCCCTTTGGGGGGGGGATATGTCATGTATATCTCCATTCCACCTTTAGCAGCCTGTCTAAAACTCACATACCACCTTTTCATTCAATTAATGAATTCTACTTCCTATAAACTCTGAGCTTTCCCATCATACATTGCTGGTTTATTGAAGAGGATTTCCGAAGTAACTCAGCTCTAACCAATACCTTGTTTTTCCACAGAATTTCTGCAGTTCTACAGACCTTTCTCTAATCCACTTGCTAACTCAGCACTCTGCAACAGCAGGCTTTGACTCCGTCCGAGAACACAGCCGATAAACCGCACTACAGCTTGTGTGTCTCCTAGCAACCCTGCTGCTGAGCTCATCACGCTCAGACGGACCTGCGCTGCACGCCTTCAGTGACTTCCTATCGCAGCACGAGCAGGTAATGAGTACAGCTCTCACAGTCACCGGTCAGCTTCACTACAGATCCTCCTACCACATCTACGCTCCTGCTTCCTAAGAGATCTACAAACAGGTTCCGTATGTAAAGTGGTTGTTTGCTATTATTCAAACCTGTTTTGCCTTGCATTATTGCCTAGCAAGAGACTCTCCGTACTTTCACTCACTTACCTATTCTCAGAACTGTGTTACTTAACTGTGAGCTTGCTACGCATTGTCAGACACGCACTTAAATCACAGTGTATTAATCCATACGTTGGGGATTCTCACTTTACGAACTGTCTTCCTAATTATACACCTACTGTGATTACAGGTCTAAGACACACTTTCCTCCAAAACCTTTGCCTAAGCTGTTGCCCTGTAATTCACTATATATTACTGGGGTAAAACTTTATGGCAAGATTAACTCAAGTGTTTATGAAAATGTCTACTCACTAGCAGACTGTCTTGAAACACATGCAACAAATCTCTGTATTTGACATAGGAAGTTGCTGATCTTGATATTTGGCTATCCACAAAAAATTTGAAGCTTCAAATTCCCAGTAAGAAATTTGGTGGACTTTTCATCTGACCCTTTTCTTTACAGAAGGTGGTAAACCCTAACGCAGTCACTTTACATTTACCAGCATCTCTTAAGATACATCCCACGTTCCATGTTTCACTGTAAAAGCCATATAGAACTACCAGAACACCTGGACTTGTCTTGCCTCCTAACACACATCTTATAGATTCAGACGAATACGAGGTACACTCTTTACTTGATTCTAGATTTTGCAAGGGACAATTACAATACTTGGTTAGGTGGAAGGGTTACTCATCTGATGAAGATACATGGGAACCCTCTACCAATCTTAGGGCTCCTAGATTGGTATCTCTTTTTCATCGACGGTATCCAGACCGTCTTGGCCTCAAGCTGTGAGACAGCTTGTTTAAAGGCCTTCCCACTCTGTCTTTATATTCCGGATACACCCACTCTTAGGTGCTTAGTATTTTGTGTTAGCCTGTGAAGCTTGCTAGCTTATTTTCTGAGCCTCGTTAAGAGATCTTCATTCATACCTTTGCAAGCTGCTTACCAGACTATCAGCTTTGTCCTGGATAACGGAATTTTAAACTACCAGTTAATCCTTCCCTGCCCAGCTATTCAAACATCGGCTGTAAACAATTACAAATGCGCTTAGGACACTTAACCCCTTATTTCAAACATTGGCTGTATACAGAGGAGAACTTATATCCTAACACGATTCTATTGTGAGATCAGTTGTCAGCAAGCTGTAATCAGACCGCAGAGTCTGTTCACAAGAGGAAACTTGCTATCTACTCTCCTGATTCCGGTTGCCATTTCAAGCCAGCTCATCCACCGCAACCACTAACTGCGGTAATCCACTAAGCTCACTCCGGACTGAAAGGATACACTCAGGTATTTCACCTAACTGAACTGTATATTATTATTATTATCGGTTATTTGTATAGCCCCAACAGATTCTGCAGCGCTACTTTCTGGTTTCCCTTTCCTTCAATCACTCCGTACGGAGTTAAGGCCCGCCTACCTGTTCCAGACAAGCTACTCTGACACGTTCCTATGCTTCTGACGTAAGCAAGCTCTCAAATAGACTTTGTATCCAACTAAATTGCAGTGTAACTGTTTGTGAAACTCTGATACTAATTATCTGCTTAACGAAAAGCTAAACAGGAACTAAAATATAGCATTCAAATTTTTTTCATTGTGAACAGAATGGTACATTTCCTATAAAAGAATTCTGAATAAATTCACTCCTGTCTCCACAATCTATTTATCAATAGTAGACAAGGTGTCAAAGTGATACATATATACAATTTAAAGGTATATACATACCATATTAGCAATCTGCAGTTGAGATTCAATTATTCACTGAAGTAATCCTTACAATCGGGGAGCGGCAGATTAGGGGTTAATAGCTTTATCATAGTGTCGGCGATGTCGGGGGCGGTGGATTAGGGGTTATTAGGTTTATTTAATATTTGCTACGTGGGTGGGTGGCAGATTAGGGGTTAATAAGTTTAATATAGTGTTAGCGATGCAGGAGGGTGGCAGTTTTGGGGTTAATAGGTAGTTTATAGGTGTTAGAATACTTTGTAATAGTTTAGTTATGAGTTTTGTGAAACATTTTTGTTGCGCAAAACTCAAAACTACTGCTCTCAGATAGCGGTATGGATTGTGTCGGTTTAGGTTGTAGCGCAAACATTTTAGCTTAAACGCACAACCGGTAATACTGGCGCTATGAAAAACCCACGCAAAAATGTCATTTTTTTAGTACGGAATGGACGTTGCATTATAGCAATACCGACATGACTCGTAATATGCATTACTGGCCATTACGCTGGAATTGCCATTTTTTCAGCGTTAAAAGCGTAACACAAAACTCGTAATCTACCTGATTGATAGTTACTGTAAAGATCACAGGATTTTAAAATTAAAAGGTGTTCAGTGACATGTTAAAAAATGCCTAATTGCGCATAAAAGAAGAAGCCAAGACAAAGTGTTCTAAAGAAAGAAGAGTTCTATTTGCAATTAAAGTGAAAGTAAATCCTAGCATTTTACAAACGCTAGGATTTACTATTGAAACAAATAAAGGGCACTTTCATTCATGAAGTATAAGATAATTCATGTAGAAAGCTCCTTTATTTGATTCAATCGATCGCCGCTCCTACAGCAGCCCACGGCTAAAAAAAATTTTGGCTAAGAGGTGACGTTTCCACCCCTTAGCCAATAGCCGTGTGGTAAATCTGGCTTGGCGCCCATGGGAGCCAGATTTACCACACGGCTATTGGCTAAGAGGTGAAAACATCACCTCTTAGCCAAAAAAATTTTTAGCCTTGCGCTGCTGTAGGAGCTAAGAACGGCGACCGATTTAATCAAATAAAGGAGCTTTCTACATGAAGTATCTTATACTTTATGAATGAAAGTGCCTTTTATTTGTTTCAATAGTAAATCCTAGCATTTGTAAAACGCTAGGATTTACTTTCACTTCAACTCAGCAAAATGCATAAAATTAAAAAGATTTAAATAAATAGTACATTTAATTAAATATTTGAAAAGTGACAATCAATCTCCTACACTGGTAAAAAAAGGGAGAGATGTAGATTTGTAGAAGCCACACAAATTAACCATTCCCTATAGACAATGCAGAAATAATTATTTGCATCCGTACAAGAAGGGGAAAGTAAGTAAAATTTATATAAAAGGCATACTTGCTTCCAGGATTAAACACAAAATCCTCACTCTGACATACAAAGCCCTCAACTGCACTGCTCCCACTATATTTCAGACAAGGAGGCCTATTTATTAAGCCGTCAACCGCAAATACGCTGGAATTCCACAGCGTAATTGTGGAGAGCCTGATTTGCCTTATTTATCAAAGCCTACAGACCGGCAAAAGTTGAAATCTGTGACGTAACATACGATCCGCCAGTCTCAGCGTAATTGTGGAGAGCCTGATTTGCCTTATTTATCAAAGCCTACAGACCGGCAAAAGTTGAAATCTGTGACGTAACATACGATCCGCCAGTCTCAGTCCGACACAGATCGATGCTTACGTCATTACAGATGTTCCGAATACACATTCGGCACTATCTGACTACTTTTGCAAGTTATCAAACTTCTAACAGGTACGATCACCACTATTCCAGCTCAGCATACCTGCTTTTCAATCTGCCACCCTGGAGGCCGCGGATGCCATAGGAATCAAGGGGAGTCTGAAAGCAGTGAAAGCCTATGTTTGATGCTGATCGATATCCCATTGATTTCTATGGTAGAAAACAATTTACGTTTACACCTAACACCCTAACATAAGCCCCGAGTCTAAACACCCCTAATCTGCCACCCCGGCATCGCCGCCACCTAAATAAAATATATTAACCCCTATCCCACCGCTCCTGGACCCCGCCGCAACTAAATAAAGTCATTAACCCCTATCCCGCTGCTCCCCGACACCGCCGCAACTAAATAAATATATTAACTATTAACCCCTATCCCGCCGCTCCCCGCCACCGCCGCAACGAAATAAATGTATTAACCCCTAAACCCCTGGCCTCCACATCACTACCACTTACTAAACCTATTAACCCCTAAAGCGCCAGCCCCACCATATCTCCATAAACTAAATTAAGCTATTAACCCCTAAACCTAACAACTCGCTAAATTTATATTAAAATTACCTCATCCCTATCTTATAATAAATTGAAACTTACCTTTAGATGTAAATTAAACTATATTAAACTATTAATTAATCTACCCTAACTGTTATACTAAAATTACATTAAACTACATATTAAATTAAATATATTACATATTTAAAAACCTAACCCTACTCAAATAATTTAAATCTACTATTAAAAATTACAAAGTTACAAAAAACTAACAACTAAGTTACACAAAATAAAAAACACTAAGTTACAAAAACAAACAAACACTAAATTACACAAAAAAAAAAAAATTATCAAATATTTAAACTAATTACACCTAATCTAATAGCCCTATGAAAATAAAAACACCCCCCAAAATAAAAAAAAACCCTAGCCTACAATAAACTACCAATGGCCCTTAAAAGGGCCTTTTGCGGGGCATTTCCCCAAAGAAATCAGCTCTTTTACCTGTAAAATAAAATACAAAGACCCCCCCAACAGTAAAACCCACCACCCACACAACCAACCCCCCAAATAATAACCTAATCTAAAAAACCCAAGCTCCCTATTGCCCAGGAAAGGGCATTTGGATGGGCATTGCCCTTAAAAGGGCATTTAGCTCTTTTTTAGCCCAAACCTCTAATCTAAAATTAAAACCCACCCAATAAACCCTTAAAAAACACTAACCCCCGAAGATCCACTTACAGTTTTGAAGACCGGACATCCATCCTCAATGAAGGGGCAGAAGTCCTCATCGAAGCCGGCAGAAGTCTTCATCCAAGCGGGCCGAAGTCTTCATCCAAACCTGCAGAAGTCTTCATCCAGATGGCATCTTCTTTCGGTGCTGGACTGTCATTGGGCAGGGTCAGACTGATATGCTACAGGATATTTTTTTCTCTGTGAAGGGGCATAGTGTGCTAAAAGAGTATGCACCCTGAGTGGCACCCAAAAATGAACAGGCACGGAAGTTTTTCCAGCTTTTGTTCTGTCTCAGCTGAGTGCATCTCTCTCTCTTTTTATATTTATGCAAATTGCTCTTGGGTCTCCCTAAGAGTAAAAGGGGAAACCAGATGTGGACTCCTTGCACACATGCCCTTAGAGAGATGCAACTGCCCCTCACTGACGAGGCCCACAGAAGGCCGAAACGATTGTCTGGGGTTGTTGTTTCTCTTGTTCAGAGAAGAATTGCCTGGTATTTCGGTGCTGGACTGTCATTTGGCAGGGTCAGACTGATATGCTACAGGATATTTTTTTCTCTGTGAAGGGGCATAGTGTGCTAAAAGAGTATGCACCCTGAGTGGCACCCAAAAACGAACAGGCACGGAAATTTTTCCAGCTTTTGTTCTGTCTCAGCTGAGTGCACCTCTCTCTCTTTTTATATTTATGCAAATTGCTCTTGGGTCTCCCTAAGAGTAAAAGGGGAAACCAGGCGTGGACTCCTTGCACACATGCCCTTAGAGAGATGCAACTGCACCTCACTGACGAGGCCCACAGAAGGCCGAAACGATCGTCTGGGGTTGTTGTTTCTCTTGTTCAGAGAAGAATTGCCTGGTATTTCGGTGCTGGACTGTCATTGGGCAGGGTCAGACTGATATGCTACAGGATATTTTTTTCTCTGTGAAGGGGCATAGTGTGCTATAAGAGTATGCACCCTGAGTGGCACCCAAAAATGAACAGGTACGGAAGTTTTTCCAGCTTTTGTTCTGTCTCAGCTGAGTGCATCTCTCTCTCTTTTTATATTTATGCAAATTGCTCTTGGGTCTCCCTAAGAGTAAAAGGGGAAACCAGACGTGGACTCCTTGCACACATGCCCTTAGAGAGATGCAACTACACCTCACTGACGAGGCCCACAGAAGGCCGAAACGATCGTCTGGGGTTGTTGTTTCTCTTGTTCAGAGAAGAATTGCCTGGTATTTCGGTGCTGGACTGTCATTGGGCAGGGTCAGACTGATATGCTACAGGATATTTTTTTCTCTGTGAAGGGGCATAGTGTGCTAAAAGAGTATGCACCCTGAGTGGCACCCAAAAATGAACAGGCACAGAAGTTTTTCCAGCTTTTGTTCTGTCTCAGCTGAGTGCATCTTTTTCTCTTTTTATATTTATGCAAATTGCTCTTGGGTCTCCCTAAGAGTAAAAGGGGAAACCAGACGTGGACTCCTTGCACACATGCCCTTAGAGAGATGCAACTGCACCTCACTGACGAGGCCCACAGAAGGCCGAAACGATCGTCTGGGGTTGTTGTTTCTCTTGTTCAGAGAAGAATTGCCTGGTATTTCGGTGCTGGACTGTCATTGGGCAGGGTCAGACTGATATGCTACAGGATATTTTTTTCTCTGTGAAGGGGCATAGTGTGCTAAAAGAGTATGCACCCTGAGTGGCACCCAAAAATGAACAGGCACAGAAGTTTTTCCAGCTTTTGTTCTGTCTCAGCTGAGTGCATCTCTCTCTCTTTTTATTTTTATTTTTATATCTTCTATCTTCATCCATCCGGTGCGGAGCGGCTCCACCTCCAAGACAACCGACGCGGAGCATCCTCTTCAATCGACGTCTTCTTCCGAATGAAGTTTCCCTTTAAAAGGACGTCATCCAAGATGGCGTCCCTTAGATTCCGATTGGCTGATAGATTTCTATCACCCAATCAGAATTAAGGTTGAAAAAATCCTATTGGCTGTTGCAATCAACCAATAGGATTGAGCTTTCATCCTATTGGCTGATGCAATCAGCCAATAGAATGTGAGCTCAATTGCAATCAGCCAATAGGATTTTTTCAACCTTAATTCTGATTGAGTGATAGAAATCTATCAGCCAATCGGAATCTAAGGGACGCCATCTTGGATGACGTCATTTAAAGGGAAACTTCATTCGGAAGAAGTCGTCGATTGAAGAGGATGCTCCGCCGGATGTCTGTAAGATGGAGCAGCTCCATGCTGGATGGATGAAGATAGAAGATGCCGTCTGGATGAAGACTTCTGCCGGCTTGGATGAAGACTTCGGCCCGCTTGGATGAAGACTTCTGCTGGCTTCAAAGAGGACTTCTGCCGCTTCGTTGAGGATGGATGTCCGGTCTTCAAAACTGTAAGTGGATCTTCAGGGGTTAGTGTTAGGTTTTTTTAAGGGTTTATTGGGTGGGTTTTAATTTTAGATTAGGGGTTTGGGCTGAAAAAGTGCTAAATGCCCTTTTAAGGGCAATGCCCATCTAAATGCCCTTTTCAGAGCAATAGGGAGCTTAGGTTTTTTAGATTAGGTTTCTAATTGGGGGGTTGGTTTTACTGTTGGGGGGGGTATTTGTATTTTTTTTTTTAATAGTTTAAAGAGCTGATTTCTTTGGGGCAATGCACCGCAAAAGGCCCTTTTAAGGGCCATTGGCAGTTTAGTTTAGGCTACGTTTTTTTTTGGGGGGGGGGGCTTTTTTATTTTCATAGGGCTCTTAGAATAGGTGTAATTAGTTTAAATATTTGATAATTTATTTTTTATTTTGTGTAACTTAGTGTTTATTTATTTTTGTAACTTGGGCCTAGATTTGGAGTTCGGCGGTAGCCGTCAAAACCAGCGTTAGAGGCTCCTAACGCTGGTTTTGGCCGCCCGCTGGTATTTGGAGTCAGTGATTAAAGGGTCTAACGCTCACTTTTCAGCCGCGACTTTTCCATACCGCAGATCCCCCTACGCCATTTGCGTAGCCTATCTTTTCAATGGGATCTTTCTAACGCTGGTATTTAGAGTCGTTTCTGAAGTGAGCGTTAGAGCTCTAACGACAAAATTCCAGCCGCCTGAAAATAGCAGGAGTTAAGAGCTTTCTGGCTAACGCCGGTTCATAAAGCTCTTAACTACTGTACCCTAAAGTACACTAACACCCATAAACTACCTATGTACCCCTAAACCGAGCTCCCCCCACATCGCCGCCACTCGATTAAAATTTTTAACCCCTAATCTGCCGACCGCCACCTACGTTATACTTATGTACCCCTAATCTGCTGCCCCTAACCCCGCCGACCCCTGTATTACATTTATTAACCCCTAACCTGCCCCCCACAACGTCGCCGCCAGCTACATAAAATAATTAACCCCTAATCTTCCGACCGCAAAGCGCCGCCACCTACGTTATCCCTATGTACCCCTAATCTGCTACCCCTAACACCGCCGACCCCTATATTATATTTATTAACCCCTAATCTGCCCCCCTCAACGTCGCCGACACCTGCCTACACTTATTAACCCCTAATCTGCCGAGCGGACCTGAGCGCTACTATAATAAAGTTATTAACCCCTAACCCGCCTCACTAACCCTATCATAAATAGTATTAACCCCTAATCTGCCCTCCCTAACATCGCCGACACCTACCTTCAATTATTAACCCCTAATCTGCCGAGCGGAGCTCACCGCTACTATAATAAATGTATTAACCCCTAAAGCTAAGTCTAACCCTAACACTAACACCCCCCTAAGTTAAATATAATTTACATCTAACGAAATTAATTAACTCTTATTAAATAACTTATTCCTATTTAAAGCTAAATACTTACCTGTAAAATAAATCCTAATATAGCTACAATATAAATTATAATTATATTATAGCTATTTTAGGATTAATATTTATTTTACAGGCAACTTTGTAATTATTTTAACCAGGTACAATAGCTATTAAATAGTTAAGAACTATTTAATAGTTACCTAGTTAAAATAATAACAAATTTACCTGTAAAATAAATCCAAAGCTAAGATATAATTAAACCTAACACTACCCTATCAATAAATTAATTAAATAAACTACCTACAATTACCTACAATTAACCTAACACTACACTATCAATAAATTAATTAAACACAATTCCTACAAATAAATACAATTAACTAAACTATCTAAAGTACAAAAAATAAAAAAGAACTAAGTTACAAAAAATAATAAAATATTTACAAACATAAGAAAAATATTACAACAATTTTAAACTAATTACACCTACTCTAAGCCCCCTAATAAAATAACAAAGCCCCCCAAAATAAAAAATTCCCTACCCTATTCTAAATTAAAAAAGTTACAAGCTCTTTTACCTTACCAGCCCTGAACAGGGCCCTTTGCGGGGCATGCCCCAAGGATTTCAGCTCTTTTGCCTGTAAAAAAAAACATACCATACCCCCCCCAACATTACAACCCACCACCCACATACCCCTAATCTAACCCAAACCCCCCTTAAATAAACCTAACACTAAGCCCCTGAAGATCTTCCTACCTTGTCTTCACCATACCAGGTTCACCGATCCGTCCTGGCTCCAACATCTTCATCCAACCCAAGCGGGGGTTGGCGATCCATCATCCGGTGCTGAAGAGGTCCAGAAGAGGCTCCAAAGTCTTCCTCCTATCCGGCAAGAAGAGGACATCCGGACCGGCAAACATCTTCTCCAAGCGGCATCTTCAATCTTCTTCCATCCGGTGCGGAGCGGGTCCATCTTGAAGCAGGCGACGCGGATCCATCCTCTTCTTCCGTTGTCTCCCGACGAATGACGGTTCCTTTAAGGGACGTCATCCAAGATGGCGTCCCTCGAATTCCGATTGGCTGATAGGATTCTATCAGCCAATCGGAATGAAGGTAGGAATATTCTGATTGGCTGATGGAATCAGCCAATCAGAATCAAGTTCAATCCGATTGGCTGATCCAATCAGCCAATCAGATTGAGCTCGCATTCTATTGGCTGTTCCGATCAGCCAATAGAATGCGAGCTCAATCTGATTGGCTGATTGGATCAGCCAATCGGATTGAACTTGATTCTGATTGGCTGATTCCATCAGCCAATCAGAAAATTCCTACCTTAATTCCGATTGGCTGATAGAATCCTATCAGCCAATCGGAATTCGAGGGACGCCATCTTGGATGACGTCCCTTAAAGGAACCGTCATTCGTCGGGAGACAACGGAAGAAGAGGATGGATCCGCGTCGCCTGCTTCAAGATGGACCCGCTCCGCACCGGATGGAAGAAGATTGAAGATGCCGCTTGGAGAAGATCTTTGCCGGTCCGGATGTCCTCTTCTTGCCGGATAGGAGGAAGACTTTGGAGCCTCTTCTGGACCTCTTCAGCACCGGATGATGGATCGCCAACCCCCACTTGGGTTGGATGAAGATGTTGGAGCCAGGACGGATCGGTGAACCTGGTATGGTGAAGACAAGGTAGGAAGATCTTCAGGGGCTTAGTGTTAGGTTTATTTAAGGGGGGTTTGGGTTAGATTAGGGGTATGTGGGTGGTGGGTTGTAATGTTGGGGGGGGGGTATGGTATGTTTTTTTTTACAGGCAAAAGAGCTGAAATCCTTGGGGCATGCCCCGCAAAGGGCCCTGTTCAGGGCTGGTAAGGTAAAAGAGCTTGTAACTTTTTTAATTTAGAATAGGGTAGGGAATTTTTTATTTTGGGGGGCTTTGTTATTTTATTAAGGGGCTTAGAGTAGGTGTAATTAGTTTAAAATTGTTGTAATATTTTTCTTATGTTTGTAAATATTTTATTATTTTTTGTAACTTAGTTCTTTTTTATTTTTTGTACTTTAGATAGTTTAGTTAATTGTATTTATTTGTAGGAATTGTGTTTAATTAATTTATTGATAGTGTAGTGTTAGGTTAATTGTAGGTAATTGTAGGTAGTTTATTTAATTAATTTATTGATAGGGTAGTGTTAGGTTTAATTATATCTTAGGTTAGGATTATTTTACAGGTAAATTTGTTATTATTTTAACTAGGTAACTATTAAATAGTTCTTAACTATTTAATAGCTATTGTACCTGGTTAAAATAATTAAAAAGTTGCCTGTAAAATAAATATTAATCCTAAAATAGCTATAATATAATTATAATTTATATTGTAGCTATATTAGGATTTATTTTACAGGTAAGTATTTAGCTTTAAATAGGAATAAGTTATTTAATAAGAGTTAATTAATTTCGTTAGATGTAAATTATATTTAACTTAGGGGGGTGTTAGTATTAGGGTTAGACTTAGCTTTAGGGGTTAATACATTTATTATAGTAGCGGTGAGGTCCGCTCGGCAGATTAGGGGTTAATAATTGAAGGTAGGTGTCGGCGATGTTAGGGAGGGCAGATTAGGGGTTAATACTATTTATGATAGGGTTAGTGAGGCGGATTAGGGGTTAATAACTTTATTATAGTAGCGCTCAGGTCCGCTCGGCAGATTAGGAGTTAATAAGTGTAGGCAGGTGTCGGCGACGTTGAGGGGGGCAGATTAGGGGTTAATAAATATAATATAGGGGTCGGCGATGTTAGGGCAGCAGATTAGGGGTACATAGGGATAACGTAGGTTGCGGCGGTGTACGGAGCGGCAGATTAGGGGTTAAAAAAAATATGCAGGTGTCAGCGATAGCGGGGGCGGCAGATTAGGGGTTAATAAGTGTAAGGTTAGGGGTGTTTAGACTCGGGGTACATGTTAGAGTGTTAGGTGCAGACGTAGGAAGTGTTTCCCCATAGGAAACAATGGGGCTGCGTTAGGAGCTGAACGCTGCTTTTTTGCAGGTGTTAGGTTTTTTTTCAGCTCAAACAGCCCCATTGTTTCCTATGGGAGAATCGTGCACGAGCACGTTTTTGAGGCCGGCCGCGTCCGTAAGCAACTCTGGTATCGAGAGTTGCATTTGCGGTAAAAATGCTCTACGCTCCTTTTTTGGAGCCTAACGCAGCATTTGATTAAACTCTCGATACCAGAGTTAAATTTATGGTGCGGCCAGAAAAAAGCCTGCGGAGCGATAACAGCCCTTTTACCGCCGAACTCCAAATCTAGGCCTTAGTGTTTGTTATTTTGTGTAACTTAGTTGTTTTTTGTAACTTTGTAATTTTTAATAGTAGATTTAAATTATTTGAGTATGGTTAGGTTTTTAACTATATAATATAGTTAATTTAATTTGTAGTTTAATGTAATTTTAGTATAATAGTTAGGGTAGGTTAATTGATAGTTTAATATAGTTTAATGTAATTTTAGTATAACAGTTAGGGTAGGTTAATTAATAGTTTAATATAGTTTAATTTAAATCTAAAGGTAAGTTTAAATTTATTATAAGATAGGGATGAGGTAATTTTAATATAAAGTTGCGGGTTGTTAGGTTTAGGGGTTAATAGGTTAATACCTTTATTAGAGTTGCGGTGGGCTCCGGGAGCAGAGGGATAGGGGTTAATACATTTAGTTTGTTGCGGCGGTGTCGGGGAGCGGCGGAATAGGGATTAATAAGTTTATTAGAATTGCGGTGGGCTCCAGGAGCAGCGGGATAGGGGTTAATAACTTTATTTAGTGGCGGCGGGGTCCGGGAGCGGCAGGGATAGGGGTTAAACATTTTAGTATAGTATCGGTGTTTAGTGACAGGATATAAATAAAGCTGGGAAAAAGCCGAATAGCAGCAAGATCGATGACTGTTAGTTAACAACAGTCCGCTGCTTATCGCCCTGTACTTGGTGCGCAGCTTTTTGACAGCTTTCTTAATAAATATGGAGAGCGTATTCAGGTCTGCAGCCGCGATGTTAGGCGATGTCAGGCGAGCGTATTGGTGCAGTCGAATTCAAGAAAGTTGACGGCTTGATAAGAAGGCCTCCTTGTCTCCAGATACTCTCGCTCCCGTCCCCTTCGTTGTGCTTACAATCTCCTACTCTCTTGTTACTTCCTCACATTCCCATTTACAGGACTTCCCCAGACTGGCTCCCATCTTGTGGAACTCCCTGCCTCGCTCCACAAGACTCTCCCCTAGTTTTAAGGGCATCAAACGCTCCCTAAAGACTCTAATTATTCAGGGATGCATAAAACTTACACTAACCTTTCCTAACTCCATTGCTTTCCCCTTGAACCCCTTAGAATGTAAGCCTATGAGCCAAGCTGTTTGTATATTGCCTTCATAAGAGCCGACTACAACAGTGCACCTCTTGGCAGGGCCCTCTACCCATTTAATCCCTATAAATGTTATCTTGTATACCGCCTATGTCTATAGCGCTGCAGAATCTGTTGGTGCTCTGCAAATACCTGATAATAATAATAATAGGGGACGATTCATCAAGCTCCGTATGGAGCTGTATGCAGATGTTTCCGCGTGAGCCTTCAGGCTCGCCGGAAACAGGAGTTAAGAAGCAGCAGTCTTAAAGGGACACTCAGGTTAAATTAAATTTTCATGATTCAGATACAGAATGTAATTGTAAACAACTTTGCAATTTACTTCCATTAAAAAAAAAAATGTGCACAGTTTTTAATATTTACACTTTTTGAGTCACCAGCTCCTACTGAGCATGTGTAAGAATTCATAGACTATACGTATATGCATTTGTGATTGGCTGATTGCTATCACATGGTACAGGGGGAGTGGAGATATACATAACTTTGAAATTTGTTAGAAAAAATCTACTACTCTTTTGAAATTCAGAGTAAATGCTATTGTATTGTCTTATCTTGCAAATCTACTGTGTACACTGGTCCTTTAAGACCACTGCTCCTTAACTCGTCCGCCACCTCTGAGGCGGCGGACAGCAATCCGCCTGATCGCATACGATCGGAATAATTGACACTCCCTGCTAGTGGCCGATTGTCCATGAATGGGCAGGGGGCGGCATTGCACAAGCATTTCTAGTGAAATGCTTGTGCAATGATAAATGCAGACAGGGTATTTAATATGATTGGAAAATGAATGCAAAAACAAATAAAATTATTAAATTTGCCTTTTTTACAAAGGATAATTGCTGATAAGCAAAATATAGAGTAATGGTGTAATAGACACATGTAATCATATAAAAACATAGAAATATTTTATCATTTTTCTGTACTTTTTTGTATTTTTGGAATACTCTACGCGCTATAATTTTCCCATTAAAGGATAGATTACGATATTTGTGCTCCTATCGTAATACCAGTGTACACAATTGTGCGCTGGAATTTTAAGTGGCCTGCAATGCAAACTTGATCTTGCATTCGCATTGCATAGAAGCTCTGGGCTCAATAGAGTGTGCTTCCATAGCCTCCAATGAAAGCTTCGTTCTCATGAAGTGAGATATGGCATGAGAACTAGTGCAGTGAAGGGGGTAAGTCGCACAGCGATGGGCAGCAAAGTATACATATATATGTATGTAAATATGTATATATATATATGTGTTAATATGTGTATATACACATATTAACAGATAAATATATATGTATATAAGCATATACATATATATATTTACTGGGAACACACTGTTCCTATAAACCGCAATATAAAAGCACTTTTCATTGCCGTTCTTTTTTGCAACACCGCCAACCTTAACCCCTGATAACTGCTTAGTGCAGTTTTATTTTTAAAAATGTAAAATGCTATTTTTTTATTTATTTTTTTAAAAAGCTACTACACACTTTTATTTTTTTGGGGGGTTGGGCAATTGGGGCACATTTAAAAAAATAACCAGAGGTCTGACCTGGCTGGTTAGCAATAAATCTGTCAATTTTTTTAAATACTTTAAATTTTTGATTAGTTAATAATAGTACAATATATATTTTAGGTGTTTTAGGAATTTAATAAATATTTCATAATGAAGCTCCTCCAGATATTTAGAAATTGACCATAAGAAATTCGAAAACAGTTTCAGAAATATTAATCTATTATTGTCTTGAAGCAAACTGACAAGAGGAATAATAATAAATTAGAATAAATAAGAATACGTATCTTGACAATTTTGACAGAGGGAGGTATCGATTAAAAAAAAAAAAACCCAGTGGGGCTTTTAGGACCTGATGAGCAACCTCTTGCCAGCATGGAAAGAAATCACGCAAAATCTTGGAGTGCTTTATTTTAGCTACATGGGCCCCATCTATCAATCAAACAGTGGACTAAATGTCCGCTGCTTAGATGTACCATTGCATATGCACTTGCTTGTGCAAGGACACCCCCTGCCTGCCCCATAAGGTTTTAAAAGCAGTTACCGCCGCTTAATACATTGAGCCCTACATTGTAACATAGTTGACGTTTCTAAAATGTTTTTAGAGACTTTACAGTACTGAGCTAGCGGATATAAATCACCCTGAATACGTTTGTTTGGGGTGATTGAAAGGCCCTAAGCACATATAGGCAGCGGACATACCATGTCTGCTATTCATTCACTGAGAAGCCAGGCAGACTTTGTACATGCGGCCCTATAAGTCAAAAAATGTGCTAGAGTATGTCATTTTAAGGCTAGTGATCCTTTAATGCTATGGGCCAAATTACAAGTGGAGTGCTAATTAATACTCACGCTCGAGCTTAAACTGCGCTAGAAGTATTCTTTTTGTGCACGTTGGGTTGCACTCGTATTATGAGTTGAAATTAAACTGTTTTCCCTCGCACACTAACACGACGAGAGAAAAAAGCCGAACTTACAATTTTGCGCGTGCAATAACCTATTCCCCCCATAGAAGTCAATGGACCAAAAAAGTGGGGGGAAAACAACACCCTACTTGCAGGCAATCCGGATAGCATATTCTCAAGTGGGCTAACCCGACATCAAAATATGAATATTTTACATTCCAATGTTCTTCATATAGCAGAATGTGTTCTATTTATTCATAAATAAATATTTCTACATATAGCTGATGGTATTTTGGTACAACATATATCTATACCTATATATACAGTATATACATGCTTATATATAGGTATATATATATATATATATATATATATATATATATATATACAGTATTATATATATATATATATATATATATATATATATATATATATATATATATATATATATATATATATATATATATATATATATATATAGGAATATCTATTTAAAAATACAAAGAACATATTTTGCTATGTGCAGAACATTGGAATGTGAAATATTTACAGTAAATGCATAGTTAAAACCTTTATTAAATATGAATATTGCATAAATATGTTTTTTCATGTTTTCATCTAATTGACAGCAAAGGGCTCCAATAATCTCAATGTTAAAGCCCTTTGCCTGCCTTTTTTTTTTCTAACACCTGAGACCTCATATGGTTGAGCCCTTATAACTTTTGTGTGCAATATTTTTGTTTGAATATTTTTTTATTAAATTGGGTTATTATGGATGTAACTGTTCTTTGTAATTTATTTTTGATGTGTTCTGTGCAACTTTTTAGTTTTGCGAAACAGTTAACCAGAGCTCTAATCATTCTAGCATAAATCGGGATTGCGCTCAAGTGATCGCGCTTACTTTCAACTCGTAATATGAGCGAAAAGCATGACGAGCCCAAACACCCGAGATAAACCCCTTTTTTTTTTGCACAATCGTTTGCGCTCCACTCATAATCTGGCTAAATATTTCTGGAGAAAATATGTATTGATGTTCAATCTGCCAAATTCTGCTGTTTCATATGGATGGATAGGAGTCAGTTAATCAAAAGCTTGGGACTTATACACGGGATGGAAATTCTAAAGCATAGTGTGATAGATGACTGGGAAAGAAAATGAGGTATATTTCTTCAAGCTGCCTTGCAATAAATCAGCACTAAATACTAGTTGCTTTCTTCATGCAACCTATATAAAGCAGTCAATAATACAAATAAATCCTTTATTTGGAAAGCTGACAGATTAAGACCTCACTATTTGAACTGACACTGTGTCTTGTGTCAGATTGTTTGTTTTTTTATAAAGGGGTTATTTGCGCTATGCATTTACAGGTTTTTACGAGAGCAAGGGAGCAATATAATAATAAAGTGCTGATTTGCTGTCTTCAAAACTTTTTCCACTTGCTGGCAATCTGCACTCCAAAGAGGGAAAAGAACTAGCAGAGCAGCAAAATGAGTGATCTGGAAAGATCAGCAGTGAAACAACAGCAGTGATAGTAAATGACGCAAACTTTGAGGCCACAAAAAAATAAAAAATAATAAAAACTATTACCAGGTCTTCATCTCACTCTTGTTCCCTACGATGGAGGACCTGTCAGGGATTTTCTGATTTTCAGGGGCATAGCACTAGGCGGGTCTTACAAGGCGCCAGGCTCAAGGATTTTTTATTCCGCTACTGCCTACACAAGCTGCACTCATTTTTTCAATTAAAAAATGGAATATAGCTGGGTACATATACAGTGTGTCCTGCTGAGTCACTTTCATTATGTCTGGTCCCTCCCTCCCCTGTATTAGCTCGTTATCTGTTCCCTTTTAGATTTTTAAATTAAAAAGTGCAATAATAAATTTATATTTAATACATTATAATATATATTAATTTAATGGTATTATTTGAACCTTTGCAGTCAGTTCTTTTGGCAAGCAGAGCCCCTCCCACCCATATAGTCACGCCTCCCCTGTATTCCAGTTCTCTAGGAGGAGGCAAAAACACCCCATTAGAGTTTTAAGCCCTCCCACTCTCCTAGAATCATTCAGTTATACATATGGCCAAGTAGAGGAAGAAAAACTAGAAAAACAGGAATCAACAAAGCTAGGCAAATGAAGTGCAAAACAAGTCCTGCCACCAATTGAACAAAATTACAAGGGTGGGGCTTGTGTACTCTCACCATCATATCATCAAATATTTTTATCAGGTAAACTTACATTTTGTTTTCTTTCATAAGATGGTGAGAGTCCACAAAACAATAACACATGGGATTTTATACCCAAGCAGCGAAGTCCACAAGATCACCATGAACTTGGTGAAAGTATTTATTGAAGGCCAAGCAGTTGCCTTGCAGATTTGTTCTATAGAACACTCATTATGAAAAGCCCAAAAAGTGGAAAGAGCTCTAGTAGAATTAGCATTAAAAAGTTTAGGGGGCGACTTCTCCACAGCCAAGCATACCTTATGGATTAATCCAGACAGTTAAAGTTACAGCAGTAAATTTATGGCTGTTGCACGTTCCAGAGAAATGGACACACAAGTGAGAGGAAAGTTTGCATGCCTTTGTAGCTTCCACATAGACTTTACCAGCCCTAACCACATTACATTTGTGAAAAAGTAGCTCTTTCGAAATCTTAGGAGCTGGGCACAAAGAGGTTACCACAATAACAGAGAAGCTTGTGATTCAATCGAGATGCCATGAGATCTATCTCTCAATATCTGGTAAAACAACTCCTGAGGCAGAGACCATTCTCCCGGGGGGAGATGCTGGTGACTGAAAAAGTATGCCTATCAATTGTTAACTCTTGGGATATGAATGGCTGTTATATATATGTATAACTATTCCTTCAAACCTTCCCTCATCAGCCTCTTTTAAAACACTTGCTAATCAAACACTCAGTGCTTGGTTATTGCACAACCTGTAGTGAGCTGTTTATGCTGGAGGAACCTTCTATTATTTATTTTTTTGTGATTTGCTGTCTATTTATGCTATATTTTTTCACCTGCAATTTGGGGAATTTAAGGTGTTAACTTTACTATGTGTTTGACGCTTTGGAATAAGTAAGGATATAACTACCATCAAGACAACAGACTGTTACTCTGAGGATTAAAGCAACAAGCTAGCAGACTGCTGCTCTCAGGATTAAAGCTTCTCTTCGCTGATGTGACAACCAGCCTGTGCAACAGATGCAGAGTAAGTACATAAATCTGTAAAACTTGCACAGTTATTCTGCATAATTGTTTACCTATCACAGCAACTACAAGTAAAGGGCAGTATCTGTTTGTTGTGAGTTCATATACTGGGACTCTGTCTACATAAAACTTAACTTTAACAGATTACAGCTACACTGTGGCAACTCATTGACACATAGGGGTGGATTTAACAAGTGCTGGGCGGACATGATTCACCATAGCGAATCATGTCCGCCCAACATTGCTAAATGCCGACATCATAGATTGTCGGCATTTAACATTGCACAAGCATTTTTTCCAATCGCCCGCTAGCAGGGGGGTGCAATCATCCGATTGCATCCTAAAAGGTGGCAGGCAAGTTAAGGATCAGCGGTCTTTATGACTTTGGGTGTAGAAAGCAGCATCTGCTGCTTGTTAAATTTACCCCCTAGTCGTTACTATTAGGATTTCTTACAGGAATTACCTGTAAGAAGCCTTTATAAAAATAGTAAACCTCTGCAGTTGAGATCCAAATACAAGCTAACAAAGTCAAAGCTGACAATAACTGAAATCAGACATCAAAGGAATTCCACCTACTAGATTATGTGAGATGCCTCTTTCATCACTAGGGAACTCCCCGCTGATGACTGATACTTTTCACTGCTGTGACATAATCTGATTGAAATTTGATAAAGCATTCCTGTCTGGGTCTTGACCAATTCTGTAGAGCCCTGAAAACTGCATTATATTTATTGGTCACCTAACATCCTGTGCTCTCAGTGGCTGTAGAAAGGAAGGCCCTGGAAAAGAGATTGACATGTCTGCCACCACAACAATAACTACTTTGTCTCTTGATCCAGAAAGATCTTCTAAGATAGATCATTGTAATCTACGTTCCATTGCCAAAGAAAGGACAGCTGCAGCAGACCCACAACTTCCATGCATTGAGCTGCAGTAGTATGGGTATTGTACTGAAGTTGAGCACATGCATGTTGCAGATTTATTCTGTGTTGACTTTTTAGAGACAGTATAATGCAAATTGAGTATATGATTGACCCCAGAAACAAAATATGAGTTTGAGGAACTGGAGAGAGTTCTTTGGCAAATTGATGCACCATCCTTGATTGCAGAGCATCTGAATTACAGTCTTTGTGGGTTTTGCAGCCTAATAAAATGGGAGCGCTTGAACCAGAATGTCATCTAGGTAAAGCACTACTAAAATGTCCTGAGCTTGGGCCATTATCATTTAGGCCCCCAAAACCTTGATAAATACTCTTGGGATGTGTCTCTGGAAACAGATTCCGTGGGGGCCGAGTTACTAACTGTCGGACAGGCATAATCCGCTGTAGCGATCATGTCCGCCCGACATTGCTGAATGCCAGCGATGGTGAACTGCTTGTGCAATGCCGCCACCACAGATTCACGACCAATCGGTCGCTAGCAGGGGGTGTCAATCAACGCGAAGTATGCGATCCGGCAGATTGATGTCTGCAGCCTTAGAGCAGGCAAACAAGGTAAGAAGCAGCAGTCTTAACCTGAAGTCTCGCGCAGAAACAGGTGTATTTGGCCCCATTCGGCCATGATAAAGTATCCCCAATCTTTCCACCACAAAAGCATGATTGCTGGATTGAAATGGAAATAGTCTTTAGGCCTACTCTTAACCTTAGCTTTTTTGTGATGCAATACAAAAGCTACCTGCATCTAGCTCTAAACCAAGCAGGATCCTACCCTGAAAGGGAAGGGCTAACAGTCTGCTTTTAGAAACAATGTCTGCAGACCAAGATCATAAGACCTGTCTGGCAAGGACAGCCAGAGCAGCGCTCCTAGCATTAATGCAAATTATCTCTACAGCTGCATCACAAAGAAAATTGTTTGCAGTCTTGAGGAGCTTCAGATGATTCTGGATATCTTTTAAAACAAAATAAATATTTGGTCAGATTATACAAATATGTTCACTCTAAAAAAGTTTACAAATAAATACATGTTAAAAAACGCATGCGTGAAACGGGAGCACGCAAGTATTGTAATCTAAACCAAACTAAGATACCGCATGCGCAGAATAACAAGGAGGCGGATGACGTGGGAAGACAGTCAATAGATTAGTTTTAAAACGTGACCAAAAGAAACAAAAAATTTAATTACGGGTTGAACTTGAAAAGCAAAAATAAATGATTTATTACGATCAATGAAAGCCATAGTATTTCTGGACAAAGAATGATAACCTATATTGAGACCCAGGTAACTTTACCTTCACTTTAACTAGATACAAAATACTTAAAAAACTATCTGTGTACCTAAGCCCTAATTAAATTATGTAATGTTTTTAAAATTTAATATAATAATTAATTATAAAATGTATATATATATACATATATATATATATATATATATATATAGCGTTGCGGAATCTGTTGGCGCTCTACAAATAACCAATAATAATAATAATAATATGTATGTATGTATAAATGTATGTATGAACATACATAGATATATATACATACACACATATATCACACAGAAAAACAACAATTCCACATACACACATACATACTGCATATATATAAATAAATATATATATATATATATATAAAGCACAAAACAGAACTGCACTAACTGGATTTATAAAAAAATATATATATATACCTTATTGTTCTGAGTATAGGCCACTCCTGATTATAAGCTGCACCCTTAAAGTTTGGTGCCATTTTAAAGAAAGTACATTTTTAACTCTTAGGAGTCGACCCACTCCGCTTCAGGTCTGCCTGAAGCGGAAGTTAAGAAGCAGCGGTCCGAAGACCGCTGCTCCTTAACTCGTCCGCCACCTCTGAGGTGGCGGACAGCAATCAGCCTGATCGGATACAATCAGGTTGATTGACACCCCCTGCTAGCGGCCGACTGGCCGTGAATCTGCAGGGGGCAGTATTGCACAAGCAGTTCACCAGATACAGGCTATCATGTCCGTTCGCAGCTTAATAAATTGACACCTTAGACTCTCTCCCTGACAGATAAGTCTCCTTACCCTCCCCCCTCACACACACACAGCCCCCTCATAACCCTCAGAGGTTGCCTCCTCTTAACTCACTCAGCCTCCTTCCCTCACACAGTGCCCACAACTCACCCTACTACAGGTAACTACCTCCCCTCAGTCCTCATCACCCTCTCAGCCCCCTATCTCACTCACACACAGATCCCCTCCCTCCATGACAGATAAGGTAAGTCCCCTTACCCCCCCCCCACACACACACACAACCCCCTCATAACCACAGGCTGCCTCCTCTTAACCACTCAGCCTCCTTTCCTCACTCAGTGCCCACTACTCTATTACCGTAACTACCGGTACCGCCCCTTAGCCGTCCTCACCCTCTTAGCATCCTTCATAAATCATAACCCCCTCCTCACCACATACCTTCTCACCCTCAGCACACACACATAAGGTGGCACTTGTTATCTCTGTTATCACAGATGATAACCTGCGATCTTAAACTCCTCCCACTCCTATCCTGTGCTCCTCACATCCTGGGCAGCAGTGGTGTGCTGGCGTGATGGCTCGGTGTCTATCCTGTCCGGCTGCACTCTCCATATTAAACTCGCTGCTCCTGAGTGCAGCTTTAAGTGGGGAATCATGATTATCCCTGCAGTGGCTTAGGATGTCGGTGGTGGCTTAGGATGTTGGCAGCAGCTGGCGGACTCTGCAAGAAATTCTCCCTGCAACAAACACTGTGCTTCCGCCTAACCCCAACCTGTTCAAACTACGGTAATTACAGTATGGCGGTATTTTTTTTTTTTTTTTAAAAGTGTTTTTTAGAAATCCAGTAAGTCCAGTTCTGTTTTGTGCCTTATATTTTTGTTAACTCAGCACCCTGGTAGTTGACCAACTATATAGTGAGAGTGCAGAGCACTCTGGACTTTGATGTTAATACATTCCTAATAAAAAACATATATTACTGGGGCGGAGCTAGGCCAAGCTAGAAATGGCCACAAGTTTCTGAAGCTCTGAGCAGGTTAGATGAACCTCACTTAAAAGTAGTAGTCGGAGGCAGAATTTATGGGTTCTGAATAGTCCCATCTACAGTGGAAATCTGCAGAAGCTGCAAAAAATCTCTAATCCGACGACTCAAGTGTGCGGGAGTGGAAGGTGGAGAGCAAATGTACCTTAACTTAGCCATCTAAAAAGAAACATGAATCACCCCGACATTTACTCTTAGCAACGGTGCACACTTATAATTGGGAACTCTTCCTTTGAAAGATTGACATGGTGTGAAATTCTGTAATAGCATACTAATGCTAACAAATCTCTAACGCATCTCACTGGAAACATTGGGACACTTATTAAAGCAGTTACCTCATAAAAAAAATATATTTATACATTGGGGAAATTTATAGGTTACAGCATAAAACTCCCAGGAAAAGCTCAAACCCCATCCCTGGCTTAAAGTTGGGATCAGGTTCTGAGACCAACAAGAAATAAACTCAGCAACATGTAACTTTTAAGTGATACCAGCCTACCGTTCAGAAAGCTTCTAATTGAAAGTCCTACCACGCGGCAATTATTAGCCTCATACCCAACTGCTGATACTGCCTATGCAGCTTTCACTAATTAAGGGAAGTAGACCTGTTTAACACAACGTTGGTTGAAGACTTTTTTTTTCACAATTTTTATTTTTTTATATAGCAATGGCTACCAAGAGATTAAATAAACAGGACAAATCATTAAAAAACCAAGCAAATACACCAGTCTCAGTAAGTAACATTTTCCAACCTCAAGAATCTAACCGTACAGATATGGAATCTATCGTGATGGGACAACCTGCTAGTCCATCATCTGTGGCTATCTCCAAGGAATATGCAGATCAACTGAAGCTTGATATTGCTAATCTCCCTACCAAGGCTGACTTTGAGAGCTTGAAATCACTAATTACAATAGAACTAACAACTATGAAACAGGACATAAAAGAAATAGGGCATAGAATATAATCTATGGAGGAATCCCAGGATAACATGAATAGCTTAATGGACTCCTTGTCATCTCATACCACTGAACAAGAGGCACATATGGATGTACTCAATGACAAATTAGAAGATCTGGATAATAGGGGGGCAGAAATAACTTAAAGGGACAGTCTACACCAGAATTGTTATTGTTTAAAAAGAAAGATAATCCCCTTTTTACCCATTCCCGAGTTTTGCATAACCAACACAGTTATATTTATATATTTTTTACCTCTGTGATTATCTTGTATCTAAGCCTCTGCAAACTGCCCCTTTATTTCAGTTCTTTTGACAGACTTGCAGTTTAGCCAATCAGTGATGGCTCCCAGGTAACTTCACGTGCATGAGCACAGTGTTATCTATATGAAAAACATGAACTAACACCCTCTAGTGGTGAAAAACCTGTTAAAATGCATTCTTAAGAGGCGGCCTTCAAGGTCTAAGAAATTAGCATATGAACCGCCTAGGTTAAGCTTTCAACTAAGAATACCAAGAGAACAAAGAAAATGTGGTGATAAAAGTAAATTGGAAAATTGTTTAAAATTACATGCCCTATCTGAATCATGAAAGTTTCTTTTGGACTAGACTGTCCCTTTAAGAATTAGGGGAGCCCCCGAAACTATCTTGAATTCAGAAATCTCTGACTACTTACAGGGATTGTTCAAACATTTACAGAATAATCCACAAGCACCTGACTTGGAACTTGATAGAGCGCATAGAGCTCTGAGACCGCCTCCACCACCGAATGCACCCCCCAGAGACATTATAATACGTTTTCTGAGGTTTACCGACAAGGAACGGATTTGGCTACAAGCAAGACAACTGAGACAAATCATGTACCTTGATCACCATTTACAAGTATTTCTTGACCTTAGCCCAACCACAGTTAAGAAAAGAAAGGAGGTTTGTTTTATCACCAAAGTCCTTCAGGAGAAGAATATAAGATACAAATGGGACTTTCCATTCTGCTTACACGTTCAACATGAGGGAATATCTGTGTCGTATAGATCCCCATCAGATCTGGAAGTCTTATCTGCTGAAAATATATTTCAGTACATCATCTACATCAGAAGACAACTCAATATCATACACAAATGCTGCAGCCTTCCACAAATCAGCAGGCCAAAGATCAGCTTGGTCTAAAGTTACTGCTAAGAAGAGAAAGGACAAACAACTGAAATCTGCAAATGCAGAAAATAGCGAACCAGGATGAAATCCAGACTATCACATCAGAGGGTGAGATGGTTCTTTTTGTGATTGTTCTGGACTGTTCTTAATACAATTGATGAGACTATGAGGAAATGTAGTTCCTCTTAGCACATTGCTTTACTGTTACGCCTCTCATGTTGTGAAGAAATACAAGTTTTTTGAAGAATCCTATTGATTCATAGGTTGACTATAGCTTAAGCAAGTTGAAATTTAGCACTCGATAGTAATGTTGCTCTAATTTACGTTTTGTTTTTGTTATGCACCATAATTCAGTTAATCCCTCTTGTAAGATGTTCCTATCCCCACCCCTTATGTTATGTTTACTATTGTGAGAAGATTCTACCAGCAATTCCCCCTTCTCTTGATAAACATGCCGAGCAAGATGGCTTATGCCAAAAACGAATTGTTCACTTTGTTCACAATATATGCAATTCTAAGATGTAATGTTTGCAATGCTGTATGTCAAAACTATTGTTACGTCCCAGATCAAGAAATGTATCATTGTCAATACTTAAAAGGTTTACAAAAAATGTACAATCTATATTTTTATCTCACGTCCCAGTACAGGAAAGCTAAAACATATACTCAGATAAGATGATAGTAAAGAAACAAAATAGCCTATCAATATTAACGGCGAATGCCAAGGGCCTCAATAGCCAACATAAGAGAAGTGTAGTCTTAAAATATTTAATGGATAAAAAAAGGTGACATCATCTTCCTTCATGAAACTCACTTCATACGAGGTAGGGAACCTAAAAAATTTAAATATAAATTTAGTGAATCTTTCTATGCGTCTAATTCAATTAAAACGAATGGTGTGGGAATTCTAATTAAAAGAAAAATTCCTATCCTATTGTTAAATACACACAAAGACAAGGCAGGGAGATACTTAATTATTACAGGAAAATTATATAACACCATAGTCACCCTGGTATGTGTTAATGCTCCCAATATCCATCAGGATGTGTTTTTCAAACATTTATCAAATGTATTATTAGAAGTGTCCAAGGGCACTTTAGTGATAGGCGGGGATTTCAACCTCACACTAGATCCATATCTAGACAACTCTATTCACACTTCATCTGTATCAAACAAAACTACCAATATTGTGAGACAATGCCTAAAAGACCTTACTATTCATGACGCATGGAGAGTGAAATACCCGGATGTGAGAAACTATACTTTTTATTCATACCCCCATGCCTGATTTTCCTGAATAGACTATATCATGATGGATGTAGCTAGTTTAGCCAGGGTAAAATACCTATTTTTCCTAGAACATGGTCAGACCATTCTATAGTAGGATGTTCAATGTGCTGGCCCCAAATAAACTCCATTACACATACTTGGAGAATAGATGAAAATTTATTAAGAGCCGCAGTACACTCATTCCGCATAGAAAAAGCCATTTCGGAATACTTTACATAGAATCAAGGTTCAGTCCTAGATAATAGGTTATTATGGGAAGCCCACAAGACTGTTGTTAGGGGGGAGTTAATAAGTATGAAAGCACATAAAATAAAACAAGAAAGAATCTACTTACATAATACCCTATCTACTTTAACTAACCTTGAAAATCAACATAAATTTAACCCTAGCGATAAATATATACTAAAAGATATAGATCCATAATACAGAACATTATAGACAAGGATTGTAAGCAATACACAACAAGATAAGGACAACTATACTTTAAGGGAAATAATAATAGTAGCACCCTTTTTGCTAGAAAACTTAAACGGAAAATTAATAAAGCATATGTCATGCGCATAAAAGATGGTAAGGGGAAAGATCTTTACACAACGGACTAAATTGTAGAAGCATTTAGATCATATTATGAACAATTATATAACCTGAAAAATTTAGAGGGTATCCCTCCAAATGATTAAAACAAACTTATCCATGAATATTTAGAAAAATTATCCTTCCCCACACTTAAAACAGAACAAATAGAATTTTTGAATGGACCTATTAATTATGGTACGGTATTAAAGGTCATAAAATATCTGCCACTTAAGAAAGCCACAAGGCCAGGTGGCTACTCTAATATTTATTATAAACAATACAGAGATCTATTGATACCACACCTCCTTGATCTGTTTAACACTATTAATGAAGACAATCCATTTTAGCCAATAGATTAAACCAGGTACTCCAGTTTATTATCAAAAATGATCAAGTGGGTTTTATACAATCTAGAGAGGCTAAAGACAATACCGTCAGGGCACTACACCTACTTGAATACACCCACCATAAAAAAAATACCCCTGGCCTTGGTTTCGACAGGTGCGGAGAAAGCATTCGACCGCGTCTGTTGTAACTTTCTTAATGCCATGCTACAAAAATTTCAGTTAGGCAAAACATTTATATCAAAAACCATGACTCTATACCATTTCCCTTCAGCCAAGGTCAGAGTTAACGATCAATTGTCACATTCTTTCAATATATCAAATGGCACTAGGCAGGGATGCCCATTCCCCCCCCCCCTATTATTTGCCTGTGTGGTGGAAGCATTAGCTTCCTCGATTAGAGAGCAACAGACAATACAAGGCATTAAAATAGCGGATAATTCTCATAAAATTCTTTTATATGCGGATGATATCCTTTTTTTCCTCACAGACCCCATATCCTCCATACCTAATTTATGCGGAAAACTAGATAAATTCCATAGCGTATCTAATTTCCACATCAACAAATCCAAATCAGAGACACTCATTGTAAATTGCAACAAAAATAGTACTGAAAAAATATGTAAGCTATGTTCTTTCAAAATTAAGGAAAAGTCCCTAAAATACTTAGGACTTAGGTACTGTATATATCTGGCCCCAACGAATACTGAAATATTTAAACTTAATTATACCACCATCCAGCAGACGATTATTGCTGACCTATCAGCCTGGTGCTTGAAGAATATATCCTGGCTTGGGAGAATTACAGTCCTAAATAAATATCCTCCCAAGGATATTATATACAGTATATTACAAACTTTACCCATACCTCTTCCCAAGAAATTTATTATCTCTCTACAAATAAAATTATTCGCATTTATGTGGAATAATAGACCAGCTAGAATTAATAGACAATTAATGTGTACACTGATAAAGCATGGAGATTTGGGAGTGCCAAACTTAGCGAAATATAGACAAGCAATATTCCTAAGGCATGGGTTGTTCTCGAACATGACATAGCTAACTCATCACACCTAGGGTCCCATTGTTGGTTAAAAAGGAAGCAGTCTAACCAAGAACTAAATTCTAATTCTATAATATCAGAGACATTCCATACCTGGAATAAAATACTAATAGCATATCCTAACATATCCTCCCAAAATTCACCATTAACACCCTTAACAGATAACGTAGATTTTCCACCTGGACTTAGTCATATTGGCAGGTCTATAAAACAAACGCAAAGAATTTTATCAGTGTACCAGTTAGGAAATGAGCATAGATTCTATAACTCCGAGGAGTTAGTAAATAACGGAGTAGAAATATTTAAAAATTGGTTCCCTCTATACCAATGTCAGTCGTACATTACCAAACATCCAGATAGAAGAAATCTAATAAGGCCATTGACCACATTTGAGTTGCTTTGCAAATCTTCAACACCTCACAAAAGGACACTAGCAATATCATATGCACTTTTATAAACCCCTTCGCATGGACACACTCCATACTACACAGATAGATGGAATGAGGAGTTAGAAACAGAGAAGTAACTATGATTTTCTCCAACCTGACAAAACTCCAGTCGCTTAATAGAATTGAACATAAAAATAATCCAAAGGTGGTACTATACCCGTACTAGGATTCACAAGCTATATAAATCGGCAAGTGACATATGTTGGAGATGCGAGACATCAGTAGGTAACATGGCTCATATCTGGTTGAAGTGCCCCGCCATTCTTGACATGTGGAAAAACATTGCTAGGGAGATGTCGGAAATGCTAGAAACACTAGTTCCCCCAGGCCCTCGCATGTGGTTACTCAATATTCTTCCTAACAAATTACAAACGTACAAGAAGAAAATTATCTTTATTGCTAGCAATAGCATGAAATCACTTATAGCAAAGAATTGGAAACAAAGGGATCCACCCAATATGGCCAAATGGCTGCACATGTTTCAACACATTTTTTTCAATTATAGGAATATGCTTATATTAAATATAGGACTGAAGACACATATATTCAAATGAAAGTTACATGGGACGGATATATTGCGAAAAAAATTAACACTTAAATCTGGACATTTTATTGTGTATGACTTATTTCTGTTAATTGTAGCAGTGCGCAACCTCTTTTATTACTTGATTGGTGTGTGGTACCGTGCAAACATATGGACAATATAGAAACAACAAAAACAAATATCAAATCAACAATACTGCCTAATGAAAATTGTATAATTGGAACATTTATTGCATTCTTTTTCAATGTAATGTGTTTTATTTTTCCTTCAATATAGTTGATTTTCTAAAAAAAACATATATTACTTTTGATTTGTATAAATATGATAATACTCTATTTTAATATGTTTTATGTGTGTTTTATTATGCTTTTATTCTAGTCTTAATTCTTTACTTTAGGTCTCCATTCAAACTTTTTTTAGCACTATTATATGTTGCACTCGAGCGAACACATAACTTACAACTATATATCCATTGAAAGTAAAGGGAGCTCTAAAAAAAAAGTTGGCTGCACTAAAATTCTCTGGTAAACATTTTTTTACCATGGACTTGTACTACCAGATTGTGCTTTTTTTTATTTTATTTTTTTTAATATTTTTGTTTAGGGTAAAAGAAAATATAAACATACAGGTACCTTCAGGAAAAAAAATAGGAATAATACAGTCATTGCACTCCAAATCCATATAGTGCCATACAGAATAACAAATGTAGCTAATACAAGAGAATATGGGATTCAATAATACATCCTATTATCCAAGTAATATCTTTAGTATAAACAGAAGTTAACAAACTCTAACCTTCATGTTTTCCTACCTCCTGAAGCATTCGAGGCCACTTTTGGACCTCCAACCTTCTAAACAGATCAAGTAAGAGGAGGATTATGATCATATAAGGCCACTTATGGACCTTCAGAATAAGATAAACTTAACTCAAACAAGCCCACTATTAGACCTTTGCTACTGTATTTACACATATACTAAGGCAAACCGGATAGGGAGGGGCTATAAATGTTAGACTAGTAGAATATATACAAATTTGTAGCTACATAGGGGAAGTTATCAGGATAAAATTCCATATTTTAGGGAGCAAACTGTATGTGGGAGAGGGGAGAGAAGAGGCAATGTGGACTATGGAGGTTGTGGAGAAATCCACCTGTCAACAAAGTGTGGGTAGTATATAACTAAGAAGGACTAGGATTTAGCACTACACTGTAGTTCCCCTTAATCATGGGGTATAGATGTATTGCTCAGAAAACCATTATCCCCTCATATAAACTTTCACTATATAAACTAGCATAGGAATATTGTCTATAAACGAATAATATCCAACAATATTAACTATTGCTTAGATGTAACTAAACTGGTAGTCATATATTAAGGGCACATTGTTAATAACTGTAAAACAACCCATAATAGAACTCTCATTAACATCACTCTAGTTGGAAGCAGTTATTTGACATAGCATGCAGTTTTCCGGGTCCCCGTCAACTAGTACTAATCTATGGAATAGGTGGAAAATTTAGGCTAACGTCTATCAAACACCCTTCTTGAGGGCAATGTAGTCTCTGGTTAATAAATTATAGCTGTCAGGTTTCAAAGACACCATCTTATACATAGTACAGCAATGGACATAAAAAACTGAAGGTTCAGGTCTCTAGACCGTCATTACTAAAACAGTACTTGATGCCTTCTGTGTCCCAAACTATTTTGAAAGTATATCCTGTCCAGGGGTTACTGGCCATTAAATGACCATTCTTAGTATACTAACCGATCCCTCTTCTTCGGATAGATGTCCCTGGGCTGACCTGTGTCTTACGGGTAAAAGTCCCCAGTATAAGCAAAGTGTCATTCAGAAGAACTATAGAGTAGCAAAGTTTTAGTCCAGATGAGCAGCTCCTGATGCCCCATAGACTGTCATGAGCTTCTAGCTGTCTTTCAGCATGGTCTCTCCGGGCAAGAAGAACTGGTGCATGCTTAGGATTGTTTGTTAGCCCATCTTGGATCTCCCGGGTAACTTTGCCGCTCTCCGTGGTAACCGCACAACTTGTTTGATGCTCTCTGGGCTCCCAAACTCCAAATCTTGCAGATCTGTCGCTGTGGCAGTGCTCACGGTGTTGGGCATAAAAATCTCAGCTGACTCTATAGCTGCACCAGCCTCTACATTATATCCGCCCAATGTCTCTTCTAGTGTGCTAACAGGATTGACGCCGTTTACAGTCCGCTTCTGTCGGTCTATCGCTTCAGAGAAGCAATGTCTCATTAGTTGAATCAGCTCCTTGAAGTGCACATCTAGTACGTCGCAGATGTCTTCCCATGTCTGTACGTCGGACTCCATCTTGGTGTCGCTTGAGATAGTGTCTCTATATACCTTAGTCCGGTTATAGCACTGTGGTGCAAATGAATCTCCAATTGAGAATAGCGATTGTGGTTCTATTCAATAAGTTCTTTGGTTTGTATCAGTTCAAGTGACTGAATGTGCTGAGTAAGCAGGATACTGGGGGGTAGATGAAGTTCCAAGCCGTAGTCAGGCCTCCACTGCGCACTACATCTAAATATGGCTGCTGAGATGAAAACTAGTTGAAAGTAGTATAGATCAATTCCACAGATATTCTCTTTCAATAAACTCTGAAAATAAAAGCTTGATTCATGGAATATGGAAAGGTAAACAGCGATTTTATCCTCACCCTTGATCAGCCAGAATTAAGAAGCAGCCATCTTAGCCAATGGTCAGACACGCCCCCCCAGATTGTGCTTTAATCTTAGCGCAGGCTTGTGACATTAGAAGCACACCCTGGGCTATCAATAGCATTCTACTTGTCAGGCCTATATCAGCAGACCATGACTTGAGTCTTTTTGACTATTTAGCAAGAACAGTCAAATCAGTCATTTTTTAGCATTAAAAACAAAATGTATGCTTACCTGATAAATTTCTTTCTTTCCGGACATGGAGAGTCCACAACTTCATTCCAATTACTAGTGTTATTTTCAACTCCAGGCCAGCAGGAGGAGGCAAAGAGGAGGACCTAAACCGAAGGCACCAACGCTTGAAGAACCTTTCTCTCAAAAGAGGCCTCAGCCGAGGCAAAAGTATTAAATTTGTAGAATTTGGAAAAAGTATGCAAAGTGGACCATGTTGCCACCTTGCAAATCTGTTCCACAGAAGCTTCATTTTCGAAAGCCCAAGAGGAGACAGCCCTAGTGGAATGAGCAGTAGTTCTCTCAGGAGGCTACTGTCCAGCTGTCTCATAAAAATGAATTATACTTCTTAACCAGGGGGAAAGGGTAGTAGAAGTGGCCATCTGACCCTTACACTTCCCAGAGAAAACAACAAAGAGGGCAGAAGATTGCCGAAAATCTTTAGTAACTTGTAGGTAAAATTTTAGAGCACTCACAACATCCAAGGTATGATTAGGACAAAAAGAAGGAACAACAATTTCCTGATTAATGTCTCGATCCGACACCACCTTAGGGAGAAACCACAATTTTTGTATAAAGGACCGTCTTAACTGCATGAAAAATAAGGTATGGGGAATCACACTGCAGAGCTGAAAGCTCAGAAAATCTGCGAGTGGAAGAATTAGCAAGAAGAAACAAAATCTTCCAAGATAACAACTTTATATCAACAACATGCAGCGGCTCAAACAGAGCCTGCCGCAAAACTTTAAGAACTAGGTTAAGGTTCCAAGAAGGAGCAACAGGTTTAAACACAGGCCTGATTCTAACCAGAGCCTGAAAAAAAGCTTGAACATCTGGTTAATCTGCCAGACGTTTGTGCAAAAGAATAGACAGTGCAGAAATCTGACCCTTCAAAGTACTGACTGACAAACCTTTCTCCAGGCCATCCTGAAGAAAAGATAAAACTCAGGGAACCATCACCCTGCTCCAGGAGAAACCCTTAGATTTGCTAGATTTGCACCAAAAAAGGTATGTGCATCATACCTTATGGTAAATCCTGCGAGTAACAGGTTTACAAGGCTGAAGCATGATATCAATGACTGCTTCAGAACAACAACGTCTAGACAGGACTAGGCATTCAATCTCCAAGCAGTCAGCTTCAGAGAAACTAGATTTGTATGGAGGATTGGACCCTGAATTAGAAGGTCCTTTTTTCAGATGTAACCTCCAAGGTGGAAGAGATGACATCTTTTCCAGATCTGCAAACCAGATCCTGCGAGCCAGACAGGAGCTATTAGAATCACAGACGCTCTCTCCTGTTTGATACAAGCAATTACTTTTTGAAGGAGAGCAAACGGAGGAAACAGGTATTCTAGACCAAAATTCCAAGGAACCGCCAGAGCATTTATCAGAGTGGCCTGAAGATCTCTTGATCTTGACCCGTACTTTGGAAGCTTGGCATTTTGATGAGACGCCATCAGATCCAAACCCAGAACCCCCCCCCTGAGGGTTAACCTTGAGAATACTTACAGATGGAGAGCCCACTCCACCAGATGAAAAGTCTGTCTGCTCAGAAAATCCGCCTCCCAATTGTCCACTCCTGGGATGTGGATGGCAGAATGCGAGTCACCTACTTCATGGCCAAGGAACTCTGAGTTCCTCTCTGGTGGTTGATGTAAGCCACTGAGGTGATGTTGTCTGACTGGAATCTGATAAACCAGACTAAAGATAATTGAGGCCAAGCTGTCAAGGCATTAAAGATGGCTCTCAACTTCAAGATGTTTATGGGAAGAGAAGACTCTTCCCGAGACCACAGGCCCTGAGCTTTTAGAGAACCCCAAACAGCTCCCCAGCCTAACAGGCTGGCATCCTTATTCACAATCTCCCAGGAAGGTCTTAGGAAGCAAGTGCCCCAAGACAGACATTCCTGTGAAATCCACCACGAGAGAGAGAGTCTCTTGTTGGGGGATCCAGATTTATCCTCTGCAATAAATCCGAACGGTCTCCGTTCCATTGACTGAGCATGCAAAGTTGCAGCGGTCGCGGATGGAACTGAGCAAAAGGAATGATGTCCATGGAAGCCACCATCAGACCAATCACCTCCATTCCTTGAGCCACTGATGGATGAATAGCAGACTGGAGAGAAAGGCAAGAAGCAAGAAGTTTGGCTATTCTGACATCCGTCAGGAAAATCTTCATGGATAGGGAAATTATTTTTCTCCTTAGGAAACACACTTTTGTAGCTGGAACTAGAGATCTCTTTTCCAGATTCACTTTCCACCCGTGAGAACATAGAAAAGACAACAACATCTCTGTATGAGATTTTGCTAGTTGAACAGATGACGCCTGAACCAAGATATCATCTAGATAAGGCACCACAGCAATTCCCTGGGATCTGATCACTGCCAATAGAGCCCCCAGAACCTTTGTGAATATTCTGGGAGCCATGGCAAGACCAAACTGAAGTGCAACAAACTGAAAATGCTTGTCCAGAAAGGCAAACCTTAGAAACTGGTGATGATCCCTGTGAATGGGAACGTGTAAATACACGTCCTTCAGATCTATGGTCGTCATGAACTGACCTTCCTGAACCAATGGAAGAATGGAATGAATAATTTCCATCTTGAAGGACGGAACCTAAGGAATTTGTTGAGGCACTATTAGTCAAGGATGGGATGGAAAGTTCCCTCCTTTTTGGGAACTACTAATAGATTTTAATAGAATCATTGACCTTGTTCCTCTAGGGACTGAAACAATAACTTCCAGGGAGGATAGGTCCTCTACGCAGTTTAAGAAGGCCTCCCTCTTTACCTAGTTTGAGGATAGTCTTGACAGGAGAAATCTGCCCCTTAGAGGGCAAGACTTGAATCCTATTCTGTAACCCTGGGATACTATGTCCACAGCCCACAGATATGGGACATCTCTTATCCAAGCTTGCTGGAAAAGAGAAAGCCTGCACCCCACTTGATCCAAAATTGAATCGGGGGCGGACCCTTCATGCTGGCATTGCAGATAAAGCTATTGGCCAGTTTAAGAGCTTTGATCCTATGTTAGATCTCCTCTATTGTAGTCTCTTCTGATATCAGATTAGACAGGGCATCGCACCAATAAGATGCTGCTCCCGCAACCGTATCAATACTTGCTGCAGGTTGCCACTGTAAACCTTGATGGATGTACATCTTTTTAAGTAAGCCTCTAGCTTCTTATCCATGGGATCCTTAAAGGAACAACTATCCTCAATAGGAATGGTGGTTCTTTTATCAAGAGTAGAGATAGCTCCTTCTACTTTAAGCACAGTGAGCCATGAGTCAGGAATGGAGTCAGCAACAGGAAACATTTTGTTAAAATCAGGGGAAGGCGACAAAGGAACCCCTGGCTTATCCCATTCCTGAATTATAATTTCAGACATCTTGTCTGGAACAGGAAAAATATCCACAGAAGAGGGAGACTCATAAACTCTATTAAGTTTAGTAGACTTTTTAGGGTTGACAGCAACCGAAGGTTCAGAGTCATCCAAAGTAGCTAGAACCTTCTTTAGAAGCAACCGGAGATGATCAAGCTTAAATCTGAAATTAACTTCTTCAGATGTAAAAGATTTTTCCCCTATTGTGTCAGAGTCTGAGATCTCACCTTCAGAAGCTACTAAAGGATCCTCATCATCAGACATTTGGGAAAGGTTGACCACTGCAGATTTAGTGTCAGAAACCTTACTAGCAGACAAATGTTTAGATTTCCTCTTATGCTTACCCGAATTAGGGAAAGCAGATAAAGCCACAGATACTGCAGAAGTTATCTGTGCAGCAAAATCCCCTGGTAACTAAACACCACCAGGAGGTTGAGAGGAAACAGAAGGCACAGCATGAGAAACAATTAAGGCTTGGGACGTTTGTGGAGAAAGCTGAGGCATATCACGCACAACAGTATTCTGAGAGACACTTGGCTCAGAAGAGAGTAACTTGTCTTTAAATTTTAAAGTTTTAGCTAAGCATGAGGAACAAAATTGCATAGGCAGGACAATTTGGGCCTCTAAACATAGCAAGCATTTATCCATAGAACTTGACTGATCCTGTTCTGAGTCCATAGCTACAGAAATCAGATCCCACTAAACATGACAATTAGAATTTAAATAAATTGTACACAAGAATGATAAAGCACAAGTTTAGTTGACTTTTATTACAAAAACAAGACTAAAAATACTGAGGTCAAAAGAAACTATCACCCTAAAAAACAACCTCAGACAATCAGCTCTGTTGCCTGAGGCTCCTACCGTGATAGGATTAATATTTCACTAGCAAGAGGAAGCGAGACACTCTGCCGCGATCCTCTCCTCTGGACAGATGATCCGTTTGTCAAGTACAAGGCACAAGTCGACACTGTTAGGCTCACGAAGCTCCGCTCCGATACAGTGGAAGTGCGGAAGTCACGTGAGTGGCCGAAAAAGAAACTGCGCCGCATAACAAGCGAGCGAAAAATACAAATGACCCGATAAAGTAAAAAGTCTATTAGACATAATAATACTTCTTAGCCCCTAACCCTCTTTAAAGTTAAGCTAAGCAAATATAAGGGGAAGGTAAAAATCCCTTAACAAAGCCCCTCTGCCAAGTTTAGTCTCTCTTACTGTCTCTCAACATATGCCTATAAAGTACCAGTAAAGCTGCCCATAATATGTACCCTTATTAGTAAGGATAAATAAGTCCCAAAATAGATCCATTTGAGGGATAACCTCAAAAGTGCTGTCCTTCAGTACCTAGAAGGCAAAGGCACTTACCTGTGGATCCAGCTGCAGGGCAGATAACAGCTACTTAGGTGTGACCGGTACTCCACTCCCTGTCAGGGACCTGTAGTAAAAGAAAGAACATAGTAACCAACCCTGGCTTTCTGTAAAGGGGTAGCAAAGTGTTAGAAGTAAAGCAAATACTACCTCGCTGCATTCTAACTGCTAAAAGCCACCACTACTCTTACTAAAGAGATTGACGTGGACACAGCTAGACCCCAATCCTTGCTTGCAGGGAAAAGTACCTATTAAAAGGATTAAAATCTTCAGACACCGACTTTGCACATCCTCCATTGACAAAGGCAAAGAGAATGACTGGAGATCATGGGTAAGGGAAGTTACACTTAATTGCTTTGCTGGGGTGCTCTGTGCCTCCTTGTGCTGGCCAGGAGTTGAAAATCCCACTAGTAATTGGAATTAAGTCATGGACTCTCCATGCCATAGGAAATAAATTAGTTTTTTTCAATAGCTGCATAGCAAATGAAACTGTTCACAATCTTGACCAACTTCAAGCAATCCTGAATTTCTTTAAGGGAAGCTTCTTGGAATATAAGGTCAGAGATGTTTTCATACCAGATTAAAGTAGCTGCAGATACAGATTGTTTGTCTGAAGACAAAGGGTCCTCAACCTCCAAGGCTATTAAAAGTATTTGCTGCAAACAAAAATTAAAGGACACATGTTCAGCGACTTTGTCTGCTGGGGCCCTGGGTTTCTAAATAATTGTCTTTAGGAGAGGAGGAGGATTCTGTTACAAATGTACTCTTGAAAGGTACAGGGTAGCTACACTGATCACTTCTTAAGGGCAGGTCTGTAGAACTGTCCTGGGTATAATTCTTGTGGGTAGTAAATCCATGGGCCCTCTGTTGAAAATGCAACAGTCTATGACCCTCTCTAGCATTAGACTTAGGGGCCGAATTATCAAGCTCCGTATGGAGCTTGATGCCCTGTTTCCGTGCAAGCCTTCAGGTTCGCCAGAAACAGAAGTTATGAAGCAACGGTCTAAAGACCACTGCTCCATAACTTGTCTGCCTGCTCTGAGGCCGTGGACAGAAATCAACCCGATCTAATACGATCCCCCAGCTAGCGGCCAATCGAATCTGCAGGGGGCGGCATTGCACCAGCAGTTCACAAGAACTGCTGGTGCAATGATAAATGCCGACAGCGTATGGTGTCTGCATTTATCGATGTGTGGCGTACATGATACGCTACATCTTATCATGTCTGCTCGCACATTAATAAATAAATTTTTCTCTTAAATAGTTTTTCTCTTAATGTGTGTCCAATTTCTTGGTATACCAGCAGCAGAGTATACAATGTATGAGAAATTGCTCTTTTATTTCAATCAATGCATGCTACAGTCTTGTAATTTGATATAGACATCTGTTTCTAAGGAGATAAACCAGTGAGGCTGAAAGTGTAAAGGCTCTAACATCACCGCGCAAATTTCCTAACTTTTTGTATTACAGAGAAGTTAGAGAACCTATTGCTAAAATTGTTGAATCCCACCACTGCATGATCATGCTTATAACCTGTGGGCTATAAAGCTGCATGTTAATTACCTGTCAGCACCTTTATCTACCATTCTCACCTCAGCTACAGAATACAGTTTCCAGTAGAAGGGCCCATCTGAGGCAGTGCAAACACAGCCACAATGATCTATAAGGAGCAGCACACTATAGACCAAAGGATCGGAGGGCATGCCCACATTTCATCTGGGAGGTTGTTGGCATCTCCACACTGGGAGAGGATTTTCACTGCATAGCTGAACTCCTATGCACTCCTCTTCCATTTTGGTAGGTTCTCTGAGGAGGAAATTGGCCTCAAATTGATTAGAGAACCACTTTCAAACAACATGAAGATCAGCACTTTAGTTTCAGCAGCACTTCATGCTGAAGGTAACAAATTGACTGAGGAATTACGGGAAAGTGTGAGGGATTAAAGCTCTGTTGTGTGGGGTGTTTTGCCTCCTCCTATTAGACTGGACTTTAATCCAACATGTGATGGCTCGTGAATTCTCACCGTCACCATCTAAATATGCGCAGCCACCAATCAGCAGCTACTGAGCCTATTTAGTTATGCTTTTCAGAAAATAATATAAAGAGAATGAAGCAAATTAGATAATAAAAGTAAATTGGATAGTTGTTTAAAATGGCATGCTCCTTCTAAATCATGAAAGAAAAAATGTGGGTTTCAAGTCCGTTTAAGTTAAAACATTGCTGATTTATTTCAGTTTTTATCATTTAGTGAATATAATAAGGCTGCAAAGCTTCAGCCACTCATGTTCATCCATTCAAAAATTATTTAAAAAGCATTTAAAAAGGTATTGAACAGTTTATACTTCTAGAAAACTGAGTTTCTAGTAATGAAATTAATAGCTTTGTGTTGTAGTTTGACCCACATTTAAACAGACACAATAAAATGTTTAAATTCTGCTGGTTTTAACAGTTTGTAGAACTCATTAGTGTAGCTCATGGTTCTGTTATGACAATTCAGCAGTGGCATGCAGATTATTTTACTGTCATAAAATGCAATCAAAGTTGTCATAGTTGGCACTCTTCCAGGAATTTCCTCTGTGACAAGAATGCCAGTTACTAACTGGGTGGGGTGTAAACAGGCGGCTGTGTCACAGGAAATGCACACAGAGCTTTTCACTATCAGTTCATGCAAACAGCTATGTACAGAGTAATGTTTCTGCTATCTATTAAAGTGAGACATTTCTTCTTTATTATGACCTTGATAGGTCATGTTAGAATTGCACTTTAACCCTTCTGTGCCAGAGCACCTGTGGATTTTTTTAAACCAGCAGAATTTAAACATTTTATTATGTGTCTGAAACTCTGTGTGCATTTCCTGTGACACAGGTCTATTAACATTTATGGCATTGATTTACTAAAGCTCTATTCATCCCTATTGGAAGAGCTGTATACAGTGAAAAGGGCACAGACTTACATATGTATAGGTTCCTATACATACAGTATGTAAATGTGTTGAGTACATGATATCCTGTTGTTATGACTCTAGGTTGCCATGACACTATTTTGATGCCAGGTTGCTCTGTGTTGTATCGCGTCACCTGTGGCGTATCGCGTCACCTATGACGTATCGTGTCATCTTTGGCTCACTTTTTCCTTTAAATGCCATTCAGTTTCTCTATTTCATTGCCCTTGTATTGAGTTTATGTCTGCCTGTGTTTTGTGCTATATATTTGGATATCGAACTTTGGCTTGTGACCTGGACCTCCTTTGACTATTCTTCTGCCTGCTGATTTCACCTTTTTTGTTGCCCGATTGGTTCTGACCTTGGATTTCCCTCACTACTCTTTTGGATTCTGCTTCCTGTGACTGTTTGGTTTGACCCCTAGCTTGTCGACTCCGCTTTGACCTTCCCTGTCTCTTCCTGATATTCAGCTCCTTATTATACTCCTATTCTATAGTCATCTTCCTCCTGGGTCCTATCGCTACTATTCTAATAGATTTTTCATTATCAATCAACTTGATACAGGGATAACAAGACTACCGGTCAGGACTGGTTTGATAGCGAAATATCTGAAAGGATCCTAACAACTGTACAGCTAAGGGGATCTGCAGGAAAAGCCACTTCAGGACCCCGACATCTTTGATTTTAAGTCACACTTGCATTGTTGTGATTGGCACTAATAGTACTGGCTTCTTTAATATCGGGGTTTAAAAGGATATCACACAATCACGACTTTCATAGTAAACTATTGTAATCTGTTTTCATCCACACCACTGCTAAACCATCTAAATGCATCTTTTATGTTGTCATGATAGGCAGTCTGTGCACCATTTTTTTTATCGCTATATGGTAATTTTTAAACTTTCACAAGTATTGTTTATGATAATACAGATAGAAAATCATTTATCCAAACTGCTTAGGTTTGGATTTCGGAATCATTTGGATTTTGGAATATTTGCATCTGTAAAATAAGACCGTTTGGAGAAGGGATGGGACCAAGTTTAAACAACAATATCTTATGTCATTTAGGTTATATTTATAGATCATAATATAGATTATACTTATATATGTAACTAAAGGTAGTTTTATATAATGTTTGATACTTTTTTATACAAAGTACCCTCAGAAAAATAGTACAGTACTGTATTCAGAAAGGTAATATTTGTTGTTTTAAATAGGCTATCATTTACATTTTAGAACACACAAAAATAACAAAGACATGGGCAGTGAAGATTGTTACTTACAGGCAGGAAAAAATACACATTTTTGATTATTTTTTTATTTATTAAAACGTTTAAATCTTTGAATAAGTTTGGGTTTTGGAATTCCGTATTTGGGAATTTGTACCTGTATATTTTGTCTATTTTTGTCATGCAAGGGGTCACTGAAAAAAACACTGTTTTTGGTGACCCCTGCACTACAGGCTGGAAATCTTTGGTGGCCTAGTGGGAGCCTGGTAGTGCTGGTGATGTCACTAAGGTAGCTGCAAGGAAATTTGATTTATAATAGGGATTAAATGTAGGTAGCAATAAAATATCAAAATTGGCTCAGCACTGAGGGGTAAAAAAGGCTTAGCAGTGAAAGGCTTAACTGCTAAAGGCTGGTTAAAAATTGTTATCAAAACCAATGGAAATTCGGCTGAGGTATTAAAGGGCAGACTCTGAAAAATACACTGGACCAGACTGGTTTTCCAGTCTGAAACTCGCACTGGCAGCCCTCATGGAGTTCTATAAAAAAGGGGGCTGTCCATGTGTGTTGCGAGTTGTCTTGGAGAACGAAGTAAACACAGAGAACCAGGCATATGTTCAAACTTAAATATTTTGCTTAATACAAATCAAATCATGCAATTTAAATGCACTGTATCTTAAAAAATGCTGTTATTTCGAATGCATAGGTTTTCCTTGTATCGTAATTGGTGTTTTGAGTGCTTTGATAAAACCTCGGCACCTTTCAATTTGTGAGAAAAAACTGTGAGATCTGTAGGGCGGAAATGTCCAGGAACGTCTGACGAGGGATCACAGGAACCAACAGCGGATGCAGTCTGTTTGACATACCGGGCAGGTTTGAGATGCTCAGCCACCAGGACACTGCAGACACCGCTTCAAGGCACTTCTTATCCTGCCCCCAGGACCGGATGCTTCGTAGGTGAGAGGAGGGGGGTATTTTGGTACCGCACAACGGCTGCATGGTTTGCAAGTACTTTTTGAGTCTGTTTTGTAAAGTGTATTACAGCAGTGTTTTTGCTCCACATTAGCACTATATACGACAATAAGGGACTACACTTCTCTTGTGTCTTGTGTAAGGAAATGTCACATTTTAGTGATGTTTTTAAGGTGGAAGCGGCAGGCATTAGCCAAGGACTGAATGTGAGGAGTGAAAGAAAGATCTGAGTCAAGTGTGACCCCAAGACATTGCGCATGTGAGGTTGGGGTAATGATGTAGTTGTCAACAGTTATAGAGACATGGGGGTGGAGATTTTTGAAGAAGGGGGGAAATAAGGAGCTCAGTTTTGGAGAGAATTAGCTTGAGGTAGTGAGAGGACATCCAAGATGAGATATGAGAGAGTGATACGGGTTAGCAAGGAAGGAGATAATTCTGGTGCAGAGAGGTAGATTTGGGTATCGTCGGCATACAAGTGATAATGAAACCGTGGGACTTTATTAAGGAACCTAGTGAGGACATGTAGATTGAGAAGATAAGGGGACCGAGGACAGTACCCCAACAGAAAGAGGTAACGGGGCAGAGTATACCCCAGAAAAGACTACACTAAAGGTACGGTTAGACAGATAGGAAGAGAACCAAGAGAGATAGACATGCATATACTAGCTTTTCACGAAGCTTTGAGGCAAGAGGTAGTAGGGAAATAGGGCGGTAGTTGGATGGGGAGGTTGGATCGAGAGAAGGTTTTTTGAGGATAGGTGTGACTAATGCATGTTTAAGAGATGTGGGAACTATACCAGTGCTGAGGGAGAGGTTGAAGATGTGTGTGAGAATAGGGGTAAGGGTAGAAGAGTAGAGTAGAGGAGTAGTTGTGAGGGGATGGGGTCGAGGGGACAGGTAGTGAGGTGAGAGGATAGTATAAGGGCGGAAATGTTTAGATAATTACATTTGGATTTCAGAAAAAATGTAATACATACCTATGGAACGCCCATGTTCAGCCAAGTACAAATTTCTATCACCGAGATTATGAGTTTTGCGGTAACAGGGGTGCGTTGCTAACGAGCATTTTTTTTCAATGCTCCCTTAAGACAACGCTGGTATTAAGGGTTTTTTTAAACCCGGTGTTAGCGTAGAGCAAAATTTAGCTCCACATCTCACCTCAATACCAGCATTGCTTGCGGTAGCGGTGAGCTTGCAAAACGTGCTTGGGCACGATTTCCCCATAGGAATCAATGGGGCAGATCGGGCTTAAAAAAAAACTAACACCTGCAAAAAAGCAGCTTTCAGCTTCTAACGCAGCCCCATTGATTCCTATGGGGAAACAAAAGTTATGTCTACACCTAACACCCTAACATGAAGCCTGAGTCTAAACACCCCTAATCTTACACTTATTAATCCCTAATCTGCCGCCCCCGACATCGTCGCCACCTGCATTATTTTATTAAACCCTAATCTGCCGCTCCGGACACCGCCGCCACCTACATTATACTTATGAACCCCTAATCTGATGCCCCCAACATCGCAGAACCCTACATTATATTTATTAACCCCTAATCTGCCCCCCCAACGTCGCTGCAACCTACCTACAATTATTAACCTCTAATCTGCTTCCCCCATTGTCGCCGCTACTATATTAAATGTATTAACCCCTAAACCCAAGTCTAACCCTAACACCCCTTAATTTAAATATAATTTAAATAAATCTAAAGAAAATAACTACAATTAAATCAATTAATCCTATTCAAAAACTAAATACTTACCGGTAAAATAAACCATAAGATAGCTACAATATAACTAATAGTTACATTTGTATCTATCTTAGGGTTTATATTTATTTTACAGGCAACTTTGTATTTATTTTAACTAGGTACAATAATTATTAAATAGTTATTAACTATTTAATAACTTCCTAGTTAAAATAAATACAAGTATACCTGTAAAATAAATCCTAACCCAGTCTTGAGTTAGGAATACTTTACAATCCTATGCTCTGCACATAGAAGAAATGTTATTTTTATTTTTAAATATATATAATATATATATATATATATATATATATATATATACATATATATACAGTAAAATATATATGTATCCCTAGTTACCTATATCTATAGCTATATAAATAAAGATATCTACAGGGAGTGCAGAATTATTAGGCAAATTAGTATTTTGACCACATCATCCTCTTTATGCATGTTGTCTTACTCCAAGCTGTATAGGCTCGAAAGCCTACTACCAATTAAGCATATTAGGTGATGTGCATCTCTGTAATGAGAAGGGGTGTGGTCTAATGACATCAACACCCTATATCAGGTGTGCATAATTATTAGGCAACTTCCTTTCCTTTGGCAATATGGGTCAAAAGAAGGACTTGACAGGCTCAGAAAAGTCAAAAATAGTGAGATATCTTGCAGAGGGATGCAGAACTCTTAAAATGGCAAAGCTTCTGAAGCGTGATCATCGAACAATCAAGCGTTTCATTCAAAATAGTCAACAGGGTCGCAAGAAGCGTGTGGAAAAACCAAGGTGCAAAATAACTGCCCATGAACTGAGAAAAGTCAAGCGTGCAGCTGCCAAGATGCCACTTGCCACCAGTTTGGTCATATTTCAGAGCTGCAACATCACTGGAGTGCCCAAAAGCACAAGGTGTGCAATACTCAGAGACATGGCCAAGGTAAGAAAGGCTGAAAGACGACCACCACTGAACAAGAAAGACACACAAGCTGAAACGTCAAGACTGGGCCAAGAAATATCTCAAGACTGATTTTTCTAAGATTTTATGGACTGATGAAATGAGAGTGAGTCTTGATGGGCCAGATGGATGGGCCCGTAGCTGGATTGGTAAAGGGCAGAGAGCTCCAGTCCGACTCAGACGCCAGCAAGGTGGAGGTGGAGTACTGGTTTGGGCTGGTATCATCAAAGATGAGCTTGTGGGGCCTTTTCAGGTTGAGGATGGAGTCAAGCTCAACTCCCAGTCCTGCTGCCAGTTTCTGGAAGACACCTTCTTCAAGCAGTGGTACAGGAAGAAGTCTGCATCCTTCAAGAAAAACATGATTTTCATGCAGGACAATGCTCCATCACACGCGTCCAAGTACTCCACAGCGTGGCTGGCAAGAAAGGGTATAAAAGAAGAAAATCTAATGACATGGCCTCCTTGTTCACCTGATCTGAACCCCATTGAGAACCTGTGGTCCATCATCAAATGTGAGATTTACAAGGAGGGAAAACAGTACACCTCTCTGAACAGTGTCTGGGAGGCTGTGGTTGCTGCTGCACGCAATGTTGATGGTTAACAGATCAAAACACTGACAGAATCCATGGATGGCAGGCTTTTGAGTGTCCTTGCAAAGAAAGGTGGCTATATTGGTCACTGATTTGTTTTTGTTTTGTTTTTGAATGTCAGAAATGTATATTTGTGAATGTTGAGATGTTATATTGGTTTCACTGGTAAAAATAAATAATTGAAATGGGTATATATTTGTTTTTTGTTAAGTTGCCTAATAATTATGCACAGTAATAGTCAACTGCACACACAGATATCCCCCTAAAATAGCTATAACTAAAAACAAATTAAAAACTACTTCCAAAACTATTCAGCTTTGATATTAATGAGTTTTTTGGGTTCATTGAGAACATGGTTGTTGTTCAATAATAAAATTAATCCTCAAAAATACAACTTGCCTAATAATTCTGCAGATTGTAAGTTCCCACGGGAATGTTATCCTTGTACCCATGGGCAGCGCTGCAGAATCTTTTGGCACTTTATAAATAAAGAAGAAGAAGAAGAAGAATAAAGATATATATAAAAGATGTATATTCAAATATATATTTAAAAGAAAAAATATATAAGTGAAGAAAGCACATTAAAACACATTAAAACAGAATAAAAATGATATTGCATGTTTCAAGGTATTTGATTGGGAAGGGCTCATACATACATATCTATATAAGTGTATACATATGTATTTATGTGTCAATATATGTGTGCACATACATATTTACACATATAAATAGATAAATACACATGTATACACTTATATAGGCATATATACAGTATATATATATATATATATATATATATATATATATATATATATATATATATATATATATATATATACACATATTTACATACACACATTATTATTATTATTATTATCAGGTATTTGTAGAGCGCCAACAGGTTCGGCAGCGCTATGAACATGGGTGGTATATAAAAATGATTACAGGGACAAATGGGTGAAGGGTCCTGCCGAGAGTTGCACTGTTGTAGTCGGCTCTTATGAAGATGAACTACAAACAGCTGGGCTCATAGGCTTACATGCTATGGGGTTTTAGGGGATAGCAGTGGAGATAGGAAGGTTAGTGTAGGTTGTAAGCGTTGCTGAATAGTAGAGTCTTCAGGGAGCACTTGAAGCTTTTAAAACTAGGGGAGATTCTTGTGGGGCGAGGCAGAGAGTTCCATAAGATGGGAGCCAGTCTTGAGAAATCTTATAGACGGGAATGTGAGGAGGTAACAAGAGAGGAGGAGAGTAGGAAATCATGAGCGGATGGAGAGTATCTGGAGACAAGGTCTGAGATGTAGGGGGAAGCAATGCAATTGAGGGCTTTGTGTGTCAGAGTGAGAATTTTGTGTTTAATCCTGGAGGCAAGAGGAAGCCAGTGAAGGGACTGGCAGAGAGGTGCGGCAGATCAAGAGTTGCAGTAGTCGAGGCGGGAAAGGATGAGAGAGTGGATTAAAATCTTTGTTGTGTCTTGTGTAAGGAACAAAAAAAGGGAAGCGGAGCAATGAGATAACATAAAAGTTCTTCAAAATTTTATTGAGGCAATTTAAAAAAAAGAAGAAAAAACATCAAACAGAATGAGGGTGCTATTCCTCGAATAGGATTCAGCTCAGACAGCTGCTGACATGTTTCGGCATTTCGCCTTTATCAAAGCTGCTTTGATAACGGCGAAATGCTGAAACATGTCAGCAGCTGTCTGAGCTGAGCGAGGAATAGCACCCTCATTCTGTTTGATGTTTTTTCTTCTTTTTTTTTAAATTGCCTCTATAAAATTTTGAAGAACTTTTATGTTATCTTAGTGCTCCACTTCCTTTTTTTTGTTGCTTATTTATTGACCTAACTAGCGCAAGCACTGAGAGAGGAGACTGCTCCTCATACTAATCCCTGACACACACACTGCTGGACGGACCCTTCTGCTTCCTCTGTTTGCAAAGGTGATTGGCCATGTATCGATTTCCCTCCAATCAGGAGTGAGCAGCATAGCTGAGGACGTATCTACACCAATCCAGCAAGAGAACACACAGAGAACGGATAGGCGGACCCCGCCCCCTACCTTTAGGAATGTCTGACGAGGGATCACAGGAACCAACAGCGGATGCAGTCTGTTTTACATACCGGGCAGGTTTGAGATGCTCAGCCACCGGGACCATGCAGACACCCCTTCAAGGCACTTCTTATCCTGCCCCCAGGACCGGATGCTTCGTAGGTGAGAGGAGGGGGGTATTTTGGTACCGCACAACGGCTGCATGGTTTGCAACTACTTTTTGGGTCTGTTTTGTAAAGTGTATTACAGCAGTGGTTTTGCTCCACATTAGCACTATATACGACAATAAGGGACTACACTTCTCTTGTGTCTTGTGTAAGGAAATGTCTAATTTTAGTGATGTTTTTAAGGTGGAAGCAGCAGGCTTTAGCCAAGGACTGAATGTGAGGAGTGAAAGAAAGATCTGAGTCAAGTGTGACCCCAAGACATTGCGCATGTGAGGTTGGGGTAATGATGTAGTTGTCAACAGTTATAGAGACATGGGGGTGGAGATTTTTGAAGAAGGGGGAAAATAAGGAGCTCAGTTTTGGAGAGAATTAGCTTGAGGTAGTGAGAGGACATCCAAGATGAGATATGAGAGAGTGATACGGGTTAGCAAGGAAGGAGATAATTCTGGTGCAGAGAGGTAGATTTGGGTATCGTCGGCATACAAGTGATAATGAAACTGTGGGACTTTATTAAGGAACCTAGTGAGGACATGTAGATTGAGAAGAGAAGGGGACTGAGGACAGAGCCTTGCGGTACCCCAACAGAAAGATGTAACAGGGCAGAGTATACCCCAGAAAAGACTACACTAAAGGTACGGTTAGACAGATAGGAAGAGAACCAAGAGAGATAGACATGCATATACTGGCTTTTCAAGAAGCTTTGAGGCAAGAGGTAGTAGGGAAATAGGGTGGTAGTTGGATGGGGAGGTTGGATCGAGAGAAGGTTTTTTGAGGATAGGTGTGACTAATGCATGTTTAAGAGATGTGGGAACTATACCAGTGCTGAGGGAGAGGTTGAAGATGTGTGTGAGAATAGGGGTAAGGGTAGAAGAGTAGAGTAGAGGAGTAGTTGTGAGGGGATGGGGTCGAGGGGACAGGTAGTGAGGTGAGAGGATAGTATAAGGGCAGAAACTTCATTCTCTGTAACAGGGGCAAAAGAGCTAAATTTATGGCTATGTGGGTTTTGGATGATTGTGAGCTTTTGAGGGAGTGGGAGACCTTTAGTATGTTGAGAGTTGATTTCAGTTCTGATGGAGTTGATTTTGTTGTTGAAGTAGCTGGCGAAAGCTTGGGCTGAGAGAAAAGTTGTGGTGGGAGGTGAGGGTGGGCGGAGAAGAGTATTGAATGTGGAGAACAGACGTTTTGGGTTTACAGAAAGAGTAGAGATAAGAGTAGAGAAGTAGTGTTGCTTATATAGATTAAGGGCAGAATAGTAAGAGTTCAAGATGAACTTATAGTGAAGAAAGTCAGCAGAACTCCGAGATTTCCTCCAGTGTCGCTCAGCAGTACCGTGTCAGAGGAGTATGCCAGGGCTGAGGATGAGTGCATGTTTTTCTGAGCTATGGTAGGTGGGCCAGGTTATCAAGAACCGATGTAAGGGTGGCATTATAGTGGAAGATGGATTCATCAGGACAGGAAAAGGAGGGGATAGAAGAGAGAAGAGGTGAGAGAGATAGTGAGCTGTTGCTGATCTAATGACTTGATGCTTCTGTGAAGTTTATTGTGGGGGGTAGAAGGAGGGAGAGTTGTAGGGAGGGAGGTGATAGTACAAGTGAGGAAAAGGTGAGTTTGTGAAGTTTGAGATAGTGCATCGATAACTGAAAATCAGATCAAGGGAGCGACCATCTTTGTGAGTGGGAGAGTCAGTCCATTGTGACAGTCCGAAAGAGGAAGTGAGTTGCAGAAGTTGTTTTGCAGAGGAGGCAGTGAGATTATCAACAGGGAGGTTGAAGTCACCGAGAATGAGGGCAGGGGTATCTGAGGAAAGAAAGTAAGGTAGCCAGGCGGCAAAGTGATCTAGAAATAGAGTTGCGGAGCCAGGGGGCGGTATATGACTGCAACGCGTATAGAGAAGGGAGAGAATAAGAGAATCATGTGTGTTTCGATTGAAGAAAATGTGAGGGAAGAGAAGGGCTGTATTTGTTGAAAGGTGCAACGAGAGGAAAGTAAAATGCCATCACCACCTCCTTGTCTATTGTCAGACCTAGGAGTGTGGCTGAAGTGGGGACCCCCATGTGACAGTGCAGCAGAGGAAGTAGTATCTGAAGGAGAGAGCCAGGTTTCTGTGAGAGCCAGAAGATTGAGAGAGTGGGATATAAAGAGGTCATGGATAGAAGTGAGCTTGTTGCAAACAGAGCGAGAGTTCCAAAGTGCGCAAGTGAAGGGGGTGGTGGCTTTAGATGCAAGAGGAATGTGATTAGGGTTACCAGAGTTTTGTTTTTGAAGTCTATTGAAGGGTACACATGGGTGTGCAGTGCAAGGAAAATCTGGGGGACCAGGATTAGGGGAGATGTCGCCAGCAGCTTGTATGAGCAAGAGGGAGAGTGACATAACATGAGATGTGGATTTGCAGTAGTGAGACTGTTTTTGTGATGAGTTGCAAGTGGGAGAGAGAGTCTTTAGGAATGTGTGAAGTTCATGAATACAGGAGTAAGGTGAGGTTAAGAGAGATGGGCTAATGAGCAGTGCAGGTGATGAGGGGTAAGGAGTAATTGAGTAAAGTCGTTTGTTAAACAGACAAAAGATGTCAAAAAGGAATATGAAGATATTTAGCATTTTTACTAAATAGTCATGCAGTGTATAAAACTCAGTATTAGAACAAAACTTGCCTTATCCATTGTCCAATCCTTGTTCAATTCTTGTATACTTCGTTGTTCCTCACTTATAAATGTTAATTCTTGTATAATTCGTTGTTCCTCACTTATAAATGTTAATTATTGTATAATTCGTTGTTCCTCGCTTATAAATGTTCACTTAAGAGATGTGAACAGATGATCTTACAATATTGCTATCTAACCTACATTGCTAAACCCCTGCATTGCTTTCCCCATAGCAGTGTTAAATTTATAGGCCAGAGCATTCAGCTGAATGCAATAAATTAGGTAATGTCCTGATCAGAGACAGTCAAAAGGCCAATTGGGAAAATTTGATTCAGGGTGAAATAAGTTAAAAATAACAGACAATAGAATTTGGGGGAGGCTGTGGTTAAACTATTGGTGAAATTATAAATTTAGGAATTAAAACAAGTATTTGCAAGGTTTGAACATCACATAGATAAAGGCAAGATATCAGCAGGGTAAAAACATAATTAATTATACAGACAAATGCAAAAAGAGAGGATTGCAATACAGATGACACAAAAACAGGGGAAATGGCAGGATTTGAATGCAGGGACCCAATTCACATACCAAATAGAGACTTGTAGTACAAATGACACAGAAACAGGGACGTGGGCAGGATTTGAATGCAGGGACCCAAATTCACATACCAAAGAGAGACTTGCAGTACAAATGACACAGAAACAGGGAAGTTTGCAGGACTTGAATGCAGGGATCCAATTATCATACCAAAGAGAGACTTGTAGTACAAATGACACAGAAACAGGGAAGTTGGCACGATTTGAATGCAGGGACCCAATATTTAGTCATACATATGCACACATATGCACGCATATATACAGTATGGACTTGTAACCTTGAGGTTGTCCAAGCTTTTTCACAATTTTTGTATTCAAATCCTCAGACCATTCTTTGCTGCTCTTTCTCTTCTCCATGCTATGTGTGGCACACAGAAACATACAACAGAAAGTTTGAGTAAATTTTTCACCATTTTAACTGGTTGTCTATGTGATTTCTATATTGTCAGCACCTGTTAATTGATAAAGAGTTGAATTACAAATTACAGGAGCATCACAAACTTGGAATTCAAGTATTTCTTACAATTTTGAGAAGGTGCCAATAATTTTGTCCAGTTCATTTTTGGAAGTTTTGCGTGACATGTGTCAGATTTGGCTTTTTTTTCTCCACTTTTTTGTGTCATACCAATACAAACAAAAGAAATAAACATGGGAATGCCTAAACATTTGTAATTGCAACAATTTTCTGTGCAAAGTGGTGCATTATCTGACAGAAATGCAGGGGTGCCAATGCATTTGGCCATGACTGTATATATATATATATATATAAAATAAAAATAACCTTTTCTTCTATGTTAAGAACATAGGAATTTAAAATATTCCTACCTCGCTTTGGGTTTTAGCGCAGTTGGTTTAACATGATGCCGGGTTAGCAAGCAAGCAATAACTTATTACAGCGCACCTGATAGAAGTCTATGGGGAGAAGTTAACGTGGTCGCGGTATCCGGACTTCTTAATTTAGCGTGCCTTGGTTTTTTGCTCACTAACTTTTAACTTGTAATATGCGCGCTAATGCAGCCACAATAACTTTTTGCTTTTAGCGCACCACTTGTAATCTGACCCACTGTGTATTAATCCCTGCAAAGACACATTTAGTCCTATCCACTCTTCTGCATAACCTCCCTCTACTACAAATCATATATAAAACATATATAAGACAGCCATTTGTGGGACTCCAAATAAGTAGTGCAGCAGTTCACTCCTCCAAGCGCAGGCTGTTGCAATAAATGCTGACTGCTGTTGTTTTGTTTTGTTTTTTTAAATATCTTTATTGTGTTTCCAGCATTTGAAGAAAAACAATACAATAACAACCAAAGTAATAGCAATATATGCAAAAACAAAGAATTAGGGGTTATGTTTGCACAGTCCCTCAGGTTCCTGGTGCTGGAAACAATTTCCATGTAATTATACAATAAAAGCAAATGAAATAATTAAACTACATAACTGTTTTTTTTTTTGGGGGGGGTTAAACATAAATCTCTATTCAAGAGCTGACACTCAGTTCTCAATTTATCATCCCTCACAAATAATACACAGAGACCTTTTTTACTACAATACAACACATACGCTCCCAAGCCCCAGCATATGTTATCTAAAAGAGACTTACCCACATTTATCTATTCCTTGGTGTTCAAATCTCTGCGCCACATATGTTTCCCATAATGCCAGCAACTGTGCATACAAGTCTATGCACTTAATTTTCATATAATGGTACTCTTCTAGCTTTAATATGTCATTACATTTGTGTACCCACTGAGCTATGCTAGGCACGTTTTGTGTCTTCCAACTCTGGGCTAACAATATTTTCAAACCGTTACTTAGTATGTGGAACATCTTTTTCTGCACTGTTGATAGTTTTTTGGGGGGTGTGCAGAAACAGCCACAATTAAGGATCCAATGGTATTGCTTTGCCCACCACCTTAGAGGCTTCTGTAGCTATGCTTTCCCACAATGGTGCTATGGCAGTGCATGACTACCATATATGCATCATGGTTCCCTTCTCTAATCCGCAACGCCAGCATGTATCATTTTGCGTGTTAAATAGTTTATGTATCCTAACTGGAGTCATGAACCACCTGTGTAAGATTTTAAGGTTTAGCTCAATTACGTTAGCTGATACAGAGGCTTTTGAGACCTTATGAAAAATATTTTTTGCTTCCCTGTGGTCAATGTCTATGCCTAATTCCTCTTTCCATCTCTCCACATAGTAAGGGACATGACCCGGGGATTGTATTTGTAATAGTTTATATAACAGCGATAGGGAGTGTTGTATAGGTTCTGACGCAGCACATAACGTTTCAAATTGTGTCAAGGGTCTTATTAGGTTTCTCCTATCGTTATGCCTAAAAATGTACGAAGTGCATTGGTGATGGAATAGCCAGTTATTGAAGACTGAAAGACCTTTTGCTATCAACTCTCCTCTCGTGTGTAATTTAATCTAATCTCCCAATTGGAATACTTGTAAGGTTCTATGTGTTGTGTCCGTGCTGTAAGAGGGTAAGCTCAACCCCGGTAAGAACTCTCTATTTTCGAGTAGTGGTGTCAGTGGTGAGTAACTAGATGATATGTGCGGACATTTTTGTAACACTTTATTCCAAACTCTAAAAGTCTCTCCACACAGTAGATTTATGTTATTGTCCTTAAATGAACCTCCCTGGGAGGTCCAGCATTGTGATCCCAGGTGGTTAATGCCCACTATCTCATGTTCTATTTGAACCCATATTTTATTGTGGAAGTTATGTGACCAGTCGAGGATCCTTTGCAAGTGGATAGCCAGGTTGTATTTCAGTATGTCAGGGGCTCCCAATCCTCCACTGTGTAGAGGTGTACACATAATATTTTTATTAATTCTGGCATGTTTTTTGTTCCAGACAAATTCTAATATTTTTGCCTGTAGTGATGGAAGAAAGGAGCCCGGCAGGGGTATGGGCAGGGCTTGCATTACATACAGTATACGTGGTAGAACGTTCATTTTAAAAATATTTATTCTACCTATCCACGATGTGTGAAGTGATCTCCACGAGGAAAGTTTGGCTATGATTTTTCTTTGTAGTGGGATATAATTTACCTGAAACAAGTCTTTTGTGTTATTTGTTAGGTGGATTCCCAGGTACTTCAGTGATTTTTCCTGCCACTTAAAAGGACAAATTAGTTTCAGCTGAGAGAGTTGTGTATGTGGAAGGGAGATATTAAGTATCTCCGATTTTGATTTATTAATTAGGAAATTTGATGCCAACTGGAATTCCCTTAGGTGTTCTAATATCAGGGGCACCGATATGAGTGGGTTTGTGGGAGTGAATAAGATGTCATCTGCATATAACATGATTTTATAGTTGTTTTCTCTTATTTTGATTCCCTCTATGTCACTGTCCTTTCTTATCGATATAGCTAGGGCCTCCACCACACAGGCAAACAGCAGGGGGGATAGAGGGCACCCCTGTCTTGTGCCATTTTGTATTAAAAAGGGCTGAGACAATGTACCATTGACCCGCACCTGTGCCAAGGGAGACCTATATAACGACATGATCTTTGATATAAATGAGTTCCCCAGACCAAATTTTTTAAGTGTCCGTGGAGATCAGTACTAGTGGTATGTCCCTCGACACTGCATAGTCTATTAATTCCACCGCTCTCACATTATTATCCCTTGCCTCTCTATTAACCACAAACCCTACCTGGTCTCTAGCTATTATGCGCGGTATGACGGAGTTCAATCTATTAGCCAGCAATCTAGCGTAGATCTTAATATCATTATTAAGTAATGATATAGGCCGAAAGTTGTCCACTCTGTCGCATGTTTTACCCGGCTTAGGGAGTACCACTATGTGAGCTGCCAAGGATTCTTTTAGAAATGGTTTTGTTTCTGATAACGTCTGGAATAAGTCCAATAAATGTGGTGTGAGTATGTCTATATATTTTTTATAATAATATGTTGTGTAGCCATCCGGCCCCGGTGCTTTCTCGTTTGGGAGATCCTTAATTATTTTTTTAATTTCATTTAGCGTGAAAGGTTCCTCTAGATAGGCCCTGTCCTCCCCTTTTATCTCAGGGAAGTTCAGATCATCCAAGAACCCATCTATATGCTCTGATGGTGGTTCCTGCAAATTATAAAGGTTCTTGTAATATGTAAGAAATGCCTCAGCTATATTTTTGGACGACATTTGCTCCCTCCCGTTTGAGTCCTTAATTCTTAGGATATGTGCTTTATTTATCTTTCGTTTTAGTTTCCTAGCGAATAGTCTACTACAATTATTATTACCCTCAAAGTGTTGTTGTTTGAGTTTAAGTGCCATCTTTTTGCAATCTTTATCTATTATATCGTTGAGTTTGCTTTTATACTCCGATAGTAGGGTTAGTGTCTGTGTGTCCTCTGGATTTTTTTAAGCTCTCTATCCAGGTCCTCCAACTTATTTAGGACCGATTCGTAGTATGCTCTCTGTTGTTTTAATTGGTGGGCCCTCACGCTCATCAATTCTCCCCTTAAGACCGCTTTATGTGCTTCCCAGCAATATCTGACATCCACCCCCTCACCTGAATTTAGTTGAAAAAAGTTTTCTAATGCTTTCTCTATCCTAATAGTATATATGGGGTCATCCAGTAATCTGTCGTCTAACTTCCACAGATAACTAGTGCTGAGTGCTGTTGTTTTATATTATTCATTCCATTATACACCATGTGTAAATGCACAGGGTGTGTGATGGAATAAATAATACAAAACAACTTACATTATTGTACAAGTATATGTGAGTGGCCACCCTATGAGACATGAAGCAGTGGGGTGAGGAACTGTCTGATCCTGAAATATTTATGTTGTCTCTGGTTTCAGGGTAATAGAGCCACTCTCAGCTTCTGCTTCCCTGTTACTGTGACCAATGCAGAACTTATATTCTCTCCTCCACACTTTGCTCCTGTAGCAATCCCCACCCCCTAACAACTGTAAGGTTTTTCAGCAGGTGGACAAGGAAAGAGTGCTGGAGTGATTGAGGGTGTGATTGTGTGCTTAATAGCGTCATGCTATATATTGCTATAAGATCCTCCCTGCCTTTTCTGCTTACTCTAGCACAACAGAATACGTTTTTATGAGCAAATTAATTTTGTAATTAAATTATGAACTCTAATGAAATGTTATATGCTTAAATTTGATTGTTATGTACTGATTTCATATGATTTAATATTATTGATAATGATAAGGTGGAAAAGAAATGGCTGCCTCATAAAAAACAACTTTGATCCTAAAAATTGTCTATTTTATAACAGGTATGGACAACCGTTGGCCCATGAGCCACACGCAGCCCTTGGGAAAAAGCATAACTAAGAATTTGAGCCATACTTTCTGTGGCCCCAGAAAAAAAGTTGAACTTTCAGTGGGCAAACGAGATGGTCACTAAATATGAGTCATCTGAAGGGGAGATCAGCAGAGGATACCAAGCAACCATACCTAAATCTATTCATGTACCAGTGGATAATTTTAGGAAATATATTTTTATTTGTGTGTTTCATATGTTGCCTTTATGGCTTCTAAAATATTGATCTGCCCCTGTTTTTTAGGAAGTTCTCCATCACTGAAAAAGTTAAATCATACTTATCTGCTGCAGTTTATTTTCCAAGGCTAATGTCATTCTGTATTATATTATTCTGATTCTATTAATTCAGCACAAGTAATTGTTTTAGCAAGGTAGTAAATGCCATTAATCTGGGAAAGTTTGCTATTACAAAAAAAGACCACTTGTGTTTGTCTACATTCTATTTTTAAAACAGCACAGGTAAGTACTTCTAATATACTTAAGTCCCAGAACAGTAACAGTTTACACTGTCTTAATGAATGTACTTAGTTACTAAGGTCATAAAAGAGGTGTGAGGTACTGTATTATGACACAATCACGTGTACAAGCAGCTCCAGACTTGAATGCAGTCAACAATGTGTGTCCCAATTCAAGGGGTTGGGTCTAAACACATTTTGTAACACTACTGTTTATCAGAGCTAAAGCCTGTCCCCCATATTTTCTGATTTGGCATCTGACCACCTTTAGACATTTCTCAATAACAAGGCTGAAAACCAAAAAAATAGAAACTAGTGTAGAGTAATATAATGGGTTTTATTTAAGGTGAAATGTGTAAGAATACTAGTCAAATAAGGGACACATTCTATATAACCCCACCATTAAACATAGTGGGAACAGACACATATTGACAAACTTCAGTACTTGCCATAATCAAAAGGAGTCATACTGTATGAAAATCTGCACACTATATAAAGAGGTCTCCATTCCAAGCTGCAGCTTCTCCAATCAGTCTACAAATGAAAAGAATGCAGAAAATAGTTCTGTGGTGTGGAGAACAAAGCACTCACACGGATTGTTCAGGCTTAATCCAATGTATACATTTAACAAAAAAAGCAAGCAAAAGCTTGGTAAATGTAAATCATACAACCTCTGATATATTTCCCAAGCTGGTTCTTCAAAGATGACAGGTAAGAGTGAAAACACTGCAGGAAACTGTAAAACAGCAACAAAGATAATAGTAGCAGAAATACAACACAGACATGCAACAAAAAAATGGAGTGTGTTGTACTAGGATAACATGTTTTCAATACAATATGCTATATATAAATATTTGTATAATTGGGTAAAGGATAAATTATATTTCCAAAAAAAGTATATTTACACATACTCAGATAGAGATCAAAACAGAATAGGGAGACAAGCTGAATAAATTAGTCCTAAAAATACTGGCTGATCAATTTCTTTATTGCCCAAACTACATTGCTCAGGCCACATCCAGCCCACAAAGGTTTTTTGTGTGGTCCTCAGTTCCCCTGAGCAGAACACAGACATTTTATTATTAGCAGTTATTTGTAGAGCGCCAACAGATTCTGCAGTGCTTATAAACATCAGTAATTTGTTATTAAAAGAGCACTTCCAGAGGAGGAGCCAACTTTGAGGCTGAGCGGTCGCAAAATTGCAGTAGCTCCAGCTATTATCTACATAAAAGTTTATTTTGGCGGCCGCACAGACCTCTATAATACTATAATTATTCTTCTGTGAACCTACAAGCTAAGGTGCTTTAGGCGTTTAGTGGCTGCAGTGGAAGCTCGCTTTGAGATCGTAAATATACCGCTCTGCTATCTACTCTACTGATCAGTGATTGTTGGATCAGCCATGTTTTTCTCCGTGAGAAGACTAGAGTAAGAAGAGTAATCAACTATTTGCTGCCTCAATGAATATAGGGACTGTAACCCCAGAAGAACCTTAACATGGATATTGCAGCTTATTTCATTGCAGAGATGGGTAACCTCCTTGATGTGTACCAGGCTGCATTTGATCGTTCGCTAAACATGGCGTCCCAACCTGCTGACGCAGTATATTACATTAATAGCCCAGAAGAGGAGATCGAGAAGCACGGAGAAGAGGGCTTTGCTACTCAGTCTGCCACGCATGGAGTAAAAGAAGAAACAAACCCTACTATTGAAATAGAATCCCTCAGCATCCAAATAACGGTAGCCAAGGGTTATCCTCGGCTGGTGGCGGAGTCACTACTGCAGGAACCACAACTACCACCATCCCGTGACCTGCAAGGGCCTTCTTATGGGAAGACTCATCATAGCGAACGCATTCAAGAAGTACCTTCCCACATTATCACGCTGCGGTCGAAAATGAAGGACTCTATATTCCTGAAAATGCGGCATAAAACTGCAAGGCAACGCAAAGAGGATTACACGTTTTCTGCAGGATTTTTAATGGGGGGGATTCTGGCATCTACAACACTGCTTATTCTCTGACACCTCGCAGCATAAACGCTCAGGCGTTGGATAAACTTAAGGTGTTGCTGTATAATTGAGTGACTACCCTGGCTGCGACTCCCATTGAAATGTAACTGAGAACACAGTCTACTATAACTTGAGCTCCATATGTTATATATTGCAGAAACAGGATTTTATGATGGTGACTGATGCTATACCTCTTTCATGCAAGTGTTTGTTGTTTTTTTAATATAAGAAGTGTTATTTTTCATAACGTTTTTTAGAGGTGCAAACCGGTTGCTATATTATATATCCATATCCTTTCTCTCATACAGGGTTCCTATATGTGGTATACCTGAGTTGTTAACCCCTGGTTACGTATGAGCACACATATGTTGAACCCCACGCTGCAGATATATGCCACATTACTTCCCTTTTCTTACATATGCACTATAACCAGTTAATGTTTGCACTGATATTTTGGCAGCAATAGAGCTATGGACCTCTAGTTTTTCATGTACATACTTATATAGACTCCCCATATGTGACAATGGCTTTTGATGCTCCAGATAGCGACTAAATGGTTTATATCAGCATAGGGCAGTTTGTGAGCCTGTATATAAACAATTTGTTAATGATCCTATATGTCACAAACAGCTCTTATAGACAGTTATTGGGTCTATTATATTTTGGCTGCATGAGTTAACCTGAAGTAATTTAAACTATGCTGCAATTGGTGTGTATGTTTACTCTGGAGTGTCTCCATTCCTTGTGATGAGAGAGAACTATTAGCATATAATTAACATATAATTAAGCCTTTGCATTACCCTGTTTTTGTTTTGTTTAACATTGATCTTACTAATAATTGTACTATATGGGGGTCGGGCTGCCTGCGGCCAGGACAGCAAGATCCCCTCTTGCATGATTTCTGTGGAGTGCGAGCTCTCATCTGTTATTGGGACCTTTGAGACAGGTTACTGCGTATACACAACATAGACTTTCATCAGTGCTCCCTTTGCAGCCATTGATCTTATATCTGCCAACATATGGCTTATATCAGATATATTCCATTTGTTATAAACAAATTTGCACCTCCTCCTACCCCTCCCCCCCTCCATAATGTACCCCCCTTTCTAGGAGGGATAACTTTGCGGTTTCTCTTATCTATACCGCACCATAGATATCTTACTATACCTATTCATCATACCATATCTATGTTTAAATTTATGAATGGCGCCTACATTATTGATACCACTTGAATTATTACCTTCTAACTTATTTATCCCACTTTAAATTTCGTACCATACCTGCATGTGTTAACATAGCATTTAAACGAATGAATGGCGCCACCAGTATTAATATCCCGTGACACACTAAATGCTAACCTATTTTTCTCCACTTATTAATTTTCCTCCTCCAGAGTTTATAGCAAATACCAAGAGGTATAAGTGTTATCCCCAGCGTTCAATGAGGAAACATCATATATCTTATGTTTTGTGTCTAGCTCATATAATAATGAAAAAACGAGGTTCCAGTCTTGTCCATAGTATTATCTGTGATATTAATTGTATCTATGAATATGGAAACAGTATATTTGAAATGTATCATCTATGTTTTACTTGTGTTATATTACTCTACATAAGCTGTATTGGTTTACGCACAACCTCAATAAAAATCTTTAAAATAAAAAAAAATAAAAAAGAGCACTTCCACACGTCTCATTTGTTGTAAATTGTATTATTATATTTAGTTAGTGTGAGTAAAATGTAATGTGATACACAAAAAGAGAGACACGACCAATACACAAAAAGAGAGAAGCGATCAAACATTGAACAAACAAAAGTATAATAGCTATGGCTAGCCACTATAAGTTCACACTGTACTTAGTGTGGTTTAATTCTAATATTGCAACTTCACTGTAACTAATGTTTTATTATTATAGAACATGTTTGTTACGCTTAAACAGGAAAGGAACAAAAGCATAAATGGTGGTTCTATTGCTAATCCCAACCTTAGAAGCTGCCTTTTTTCCAGAATGTGCCCTTCACAGAGAGGAACTTTTATGCAGTATTAGTCTGGTTCCTGGTTGAGCATATATACTGTACTATATTTTTGAGTTTGTCATATAAATTTGGTAATAGAATGGCTTAGGAAGCAGTGTTTAATACTTAGCATAATACATTTGGTGAAAGAATGGTTAAGGAAGAGGTGATTTATGCTTAACATAATACATTTGGCGAAAGAATGGTTCAGGGAGAGGTATTTAATACTTAACATAATAACCCCTGACGGGGTTTATGAAGCAATATTATCATCAGTAAGTGTGTCTTTCAGATCCACCCTCCCTGGATGCTAGCCAATCAGGGATATGCTCTCTGACTACATATTGAGCAACCTATGCCTTCTCTAATGTATTTGGCATTGACGTTCATCCTGTTCCTGATTGTTTTTGGACTTCCTGCTGGTGACATTGCCTGTGTTTGGAAACTTGCTGCCTGTCTTTGAACCTTGGACTGTCCGGACCTTGGGTCATATTTATCAATGTGCGAGCGGACATGATACGAAGTAGCGTATCATGTCCGCCGCACATCGATAAATGCAGATAGCATACGCTGTTGGCATTTATCATTGCACCAGCAGGGGGTGTCAATAAACCCGATCGTATTCGATCGGGTCTATTTCTGTCCGCGGCCTCAGAACAGGCGGATGAGTTATGAAGCAGCGGTCTTTTGAAGGCTCGCTGGAAACAAGGGGCATTAAGCTCCATACGGAGCTTGATAAATATGCCCCCTTGTCTCTACATTTTTCACAGTTAGTACTACTGCTTTGACTTTCCCTGTAGCAGTTCCCCTGGTCCAGTACCTTATTGTCTGCTGTGTCTATGTGTTTACTTTGTCTCCAGCACTGACTTTGCTACTGCTTGCAGCTTGTATTCAGGTCATTGTATTTCCTTTGATTAAGCCTAGAAGCAGGCTTCCCTTTTGTTTTGCCAAGGGGCAGCATTTACTTCCTTTCACACAAAAGCTGGCTTTACCTTTACTTTGCCCAAGAAGCTGCATTTCCTTTGTTAAGCCCAGAAGTGTGTACTACTATCCTTTGCCCTGAAGTGGGCTTTTAAGTACCTTGTTCCTGAAACCAAGCATCTCTACTGTGATACCTGTGTATGCTTATCTTGTTCCTGAAACCAAGCATCTCTACTGTGATACATGTGTATGTTTACCTTGTTCCTGAACCCTAGCATTTCTACTGTGATTCCATTGTATGCTTATCTTGTTCCTGAAACCAAGAATCTCCACTGTGATTCCTGTGTATGCTTACCTTGTTCCTGAAACCAAGAATCTCTACTTTAATACTTGTGTATGCTTACCATGTTCCTGAAACCAATCATATCTACGATGATACCTGTGTATGCTTGCCTTGTTCCTGAAACCAAGCATCTCTACTGTGATACATGTGTATGCTTACCTTGTTCCTGAACCCTAGCATTTCTACTGTGATTCCATTGTATGCTTATCTTGTTCCTGAAACCAAGCATCTCTACTGTGATACATGTGTATGTTTACCTTGTTCCTGAACCCTAGCATTTCTACTGTGATTCCATTGTATGCTTATCTTGTTCCTGAAACCAAGAATCTCCACTGTGATTCCTGTGTATGCTTACCTTGTTCCTGAAACCAAGAATCTCTACTTTAATACTTGTGTATGCTTACCATGTTCCTGAAACCAATCATATCTACGATGATACCTGTGTATGCTTACTTGTTCCTGAAACCAAGCATCTCTACTATGATACCTGTGTATGCTTATCTTGTTCCTGAAACCAAGCATCTCTACTGTGATACATGTGTAGGCTTACCTTGTTCCTGAACCCAACATTTCTACTGTGATTCCATTGTATGCGTATCTTGTTCCTGAAATCAAGCATCTCTACTGTGATACCTGTGTATGCTTACCTTGTTCCTGAAACCAAGAATCTCTACTGTAATACTTGTGTATACTTACCTTGTTCCTGAAACCAATCATATCTACGATGATACCTGTGTATGCTTGCCTTGTTCCTGAAACTAAGCATACTTATCTTGATACCTACATATGCTCACCTTGCTCCTGAGACCTAGCATACTTACCTTGAATTTGCACATCAACATCTGTTATACTGGTTTGTACAGTTTCCTTCTGTTAACTCTTTCTTGTACCTGTTTCCCAGTATAAACTATTTCTGGACTTTACATTGCTAGTTGCTTGTATAACCTTCTCCTAATAAACAGGACTGTTGTATATATTTGAGTCTCCAGTCTATTGCTATGCAACCTGCCCAGAAACCCTGCTAACCCTGTCTTAGGGCTCCATCCTGATAAAGAGGCTATAAACATGACATTAACATTATACATTTGGTGAGAGAATGGTTTAGGAAGAGGTGATTTATACTTAACGTAATACATTTGGTGAAAGAATGGTTTAGGAAGAGGTGTTTTATACTTAACATAATACATTTGGTGAAAGAATGGTTTAGGAAGAGGTGTTTTATACTTAACATAATACATTTGGCAAAAAAATGGTTTAGGAAGAGATGTTTCGTTTTTTTTGTTGGTTTTTTTTTAAGATTTTTATTGAGGTTTAACTTTCACACACATAAACATCAAGAATGTCTTGCAAATCGATAAACGACAGCACAGTAGTAGAGCATGATAATGATCTAGGGAAAACACAATGTGCATGCATACAATAACAAGTATAATTACATGTCAGAGACCTCATTTTTACTATATATAAATCCCTTTATATAATAAGTCTAAATAACAATGAATAATTTCCCCCTTTTTGAAAAGAAAACAGCCACTCTTGGGCTGCAAACCATTAGATAAAATTAAGATGGGGGGTGTGAGGGACAAGAGATGGAAAAAAGGACCACTTGTGGGCTCATTAGTAAATATTATCAAATATGTTGATATGGGAACCATCATTAAAAAAGCTAATAGAACAACAAATATAAAACATTGCCTATTATAGCGTGTAAGTTTAAAGTTAGCTATGAGCTGTAAAGCTAAGAGTTATTGGTGATGGAGCTGATTAGCATAAAATATCTACCAACCAGTACAGTAGCTTGGGTACAGTGAACAACAAAAAGCATTGCACATATTCCTGAGGAAGTTGTGTTATAAGTAAATTTAGGTTAATGACCAACATAGTATGCCACTAACTATCTACATAATAAAACAATTGCTAAACATATTAGACTATGATTATAAAGCCTCAATGGAATCTTTATGTGCATATGGTTACTGTATGGGCTAGTCATGAATATATATTCAGCTTCTTCAGTAAAAGTGTGTGTACAGAATATAATAACTAAACGTATAGTTTCACAACTAAACAAAAATGATATAGTATACTAGGGTAACAGGATTATCACTCCATTTAAAAAAAAAAAAAAGACAACACCTAGGTTTGTATAAAATGTCCAGCAGGAGATGTAAAGAGTCCGAGTATTACCTAGGATCAGACTGGGTCCAGTCATCAAACAGTAAGCGGACTTCTGTTAGGAGTAAATTCTGGATTATCTAGAAAGCCATAGAGGTTACTGATTGCAAATGTATTGCAGTAAAGCTTAGCTTGGGTTCTCACGCCAAGAGCTATTCTGACAGGGATGTCACCAAACAATATTAGGGGTTCACTATAGCTTCTCTCAAGCTTAGCATTCCCAGCAATGAGTCCTGGATGCTATTTCTCACTTCTCACTCATCCCACTCCAAGCCGTCCATCTTGAGAAGCTTTTGCAAGGGTGTGGAGCTCTAAATGTAAATCACGCCAGCTCCATAGATTGAGTGCTTGGAATTGTCCTGTTTTCACAGACCTACTGCTTCCATGGGCGGTAAAAAGCTCTCCACTCACTATTCCTCTGGCGCCGACTGCAGTCAGGTGTGGCTGAAAAAGATTGATCCCACTGAACAGATTAGAGATCTTAGGTGTTGTAGATTCAGTGCGGGTCCATCTCCGCTTCTCTGCAAATTTCTCAACTGCCGCTTGGGCATCACATGGGAAAAAGATCTCTGCAGTTAAATCAGAAAGGGCCTCCACTCGCCTCTCGCTGTCTGTTGCAATCAGCGCTTGAAATGCCGGTAGCTTTGCATTGCGGTTCAGGGCTCCTAAAGCCACATGGCCCTCCAGTTGAGGTTCCAGGATAAGAATATTTTCTTTATTAGCAGAGCTTGCGCAACCCATTTGGTTGTAGGAACGGGAAATCTTTATGTTAGGTGAGCCTGTCCTGATAGGCATAGACCTACAATCAAATTCCCTTATTGATCGGTCCACATGTACCAAGGAAAGTCCTTCATTAGACTGTGCTATTAAAAGAAGTTTGTGTATCTCTTTCTCCAAGCTCCGGAAATGATCTTGTATGAGCTGGTTCATCTTATGTTCCCATCTATTTAAGACTTCCATTTTTAATATAGGATTCAGATGGTTCCCTCTGTAAGGTAGGAAAGATAGTCTATACAAGACTACTTTTTGCTTATCCTATTACAGGATATCTTAACCCTGGAGTTCAGGCGGGGTTATTATGCTGCAGCTCCAGACCTACGCTGTATATCCTTCTTAGAAATCATTGTAGGTGATCCACCAACTGTTTGATCGAATCACATGGCAAAATGGCGTCTAGGCTCTTGTAAGAATTCTGCTGCGTAGCTGACCCAAAGAGCATAGGCAATAACACAGTCGTGACTTCAGCTCGAGAGATGATCCAAACTTTTAGTTGAATATTGAACACAGAAGTGTAAAATACTGTAGATTTATAGTATATAACTTGGCTAATATCTTTGAATCTCCAGGAGCTACACTAAGACGCGTCCTGCCGCTTTGAGAGTAAGCTCCGCCCCTCAGGAAGAGATGTTTTGTACTTAACATAATACATTTGGTGAAAGAATGGTTTAGGAAGAGGTGTTTTATACTCAACATAATACATTTGGTGAAAGAATGGTTTAGGAATGGTTTAGTAGAAGGATGAAGAAAATCATGTACAATATACATTTTGTAGTAAAGAAATCTAACCTTAATTATGCTTCATCATGATACATATTGTGAAGTTCCTTACTGCAAGATGTATTAGTTCAGTTTAGAAATGCAAAATATATTTTGGTTGGGCTAAAGAAAAAAACCTACAATATGGATAATTTCATAGTATAATTAACTAATAATAATTTTCACATGATATTATGCAAAACAGAATTATTATGCTTTAAATAAATAAAAGAGCATTATACATTCCATTAAACAAGGTGCATATTTATTATTTTTTAAGATGGGGGCAAGAGATACCCTGCCTGATGTGAGCTAATCAAGATAAATTGTAGGATTTTAGGAACTTTCCTAGAGCTTTAAAGACCATTAAATAAAGTAGAGCTGCATAATCAATTAAAAAGGGAACCACAACACCTGCTTGAAATGTTTTTAACTAACTTTCTCGGACTATGCAAAATAAACTAATAACAATTCTGTATGCAGTCTTCATCTTACCGCATTCTGTTGCAGAAAACAGCTTTATAATTTGAACGTGGATCTGCAGCCTACGATCTGCTATGTATGCTGCCATATTGTGAAGTAATTTCCACTACAGTGGATCATGTGACTAAAACGGCACCTTCTTCTATTGCTAACGCTGAGGAAGCGGAATGATCACAACAGTGTCTTTGAAGAACAGCTTTAGTCACTGCTACAAGATACATCTGCATTTATCTACATTACTTACAGTCTCAGGAGCCCAGAATCTCCCTCCCCCCTCCTCCTCTCGGCTTCCTTCCCTGCTCTTGCTATTTAAAATCTATCAGTGCCTGAAGCCGTTCGTCTTAAACACTGCAGTGTTCAGAACTTCACTCTGCTTCCTCAGTGTTCGAAATAAAAGGTGCCGTGTGAGTCACGTGACCTACTGATGTAGAACGTACATTACAATATGGCAGCATACATAGCAAGTGCTAGGCTGCAGATTAACCTTTAAATTATGAAGCTGTTTTTCTACAACAGAATGAAAAGATAAAAAGACTACATAAATAATTGTTAGTTTATTTTGCACAATTAGAACAAGTTAGTTTAGAACATTTGAAGCAGGTGTTGTGGTTTCCTTTAATGCATAATACTAAAGACAATGCAATAATACTTGGGGTCTGATGAGCAAGACATTCTGGCATAAAGAGAATCTTTGGGGGCTTTTTGAGCATTACATTGCAATGCATGAGATAAACAACTCTCAGGTTACAATGTGACTTTTATTTTTTTTTAGAGATTTTTAACAATCCTTATTAGATGTTTTAGATAATATCACCAGAGTGAAGAACTTTAGATCATCGGGCCCTTAGTCTGAATTTCAAATGAGCAGTAGAATTTTTTAATGACAAATGTACTTGTATCATGTGACAGCCATCAGCCAATTACAAAATGCATACATGTATATACTGTGAGATTTTGCACATGCTCAGTAGGAGCTGGTGCCTCATAAAGGGCTAGATTACAAGTGAAGCGCAAACTTTTTTGCGCAAGTGATATCGTCTTTACACAAGAATTTTTCATTGCGCTATTACAAGTTGAGAAAATATTGATTGTGTTAGCGCAATAGCCATTTAAGCTCCAATCCTTACAGCGACCTTAGAGCTGTGGTTAACTGTTTTCCGAAACAAAATAGTTGCACAAAACACTTCAAAAACACTTTACAAAGTACAGTTACACTCATATTAACACAACAGTTTGCACGAAAAAGTTATAAGGGCTCAAAGATATGAGATCTCAGGTGTGAGAAAAAAAAGTCAGGAAAATGGCTTTAACATTGAGACACATACATATACTTTGCTAAAGATGTATATGTATGTATATACAGTGAGGGAAAAATTATTTGATCCCCTGCTGATTTTGTATGTTTGCCCACTGACAAAGAATTGATCAGTCTATAATTTTAATGGTAGGTTTATTTGAACAGTGAGAGACTGAATAACAACAAAAAATCCAGAAAAACGCATTTCAAAAAAGTTATAAATTGATTTGCATTTTAATGAGTGAAATAAGTATTTGACCCCTTTGCAAAACATGACTTAGTACTTGGTGCAAAACCCTTGTTGGCAATCACAGAGGTCAGACGTTTCTTGTAGTTGGCCACCAGGTTTGCACACATTTCAGGAGGGATTTTGCCCCACTCTTCTTTGTAGATCCTCTCCAAGTCATTAAGGTTTCGAGGCTGACGTTTGGCAACTCAAACCTTCAGCTCCCTCCACAGATTTTCTATGGGATTAAGGTCTGGAAACTGGCTAGGCCACTCCATGACCTTAATGTGCTTATTCTTGAGCCACTCCTTTTTTTGGGTCATTGTCATGCTGAAATACCCATCCACGACCCCTTTTCAATGCCCTGGCTGAGGGAAGGAGGCTCTCACCCAAGATTTGACAGTACACGGCCCCGTCCATCGTCCCTTTGATGCAGTGAAGTTGTCCTGTCCCCTTCACAGGAAAAGACCCCCAAAGCATAATGTTTCCACCTCCATTTTTGATGGTGGGGATGGTGTTCTTGGGGTCATAGGCAGCATTCCTCCTCCTCCAAACATGGCGAGTTGATGCCAAAGAGCTCAATTTTATCTTATCTGACCACAACACTTTCACCCAGTTCTCCTCTGAATGATTCAAATGTTCATTTGCAAGCTTTAGACGGGCCTGTATATGTGCTTTCTTGAGCAGGAGGACCTTGCGGGCGCTGCAGGATTTCAGTCCTTCACAGTGTAGTGTGTTACCAATTGTTTTCTTGGTGGCTATGGACCCAGCTGCCTTGAGATCATTGACAAGATCCTCCCGTGTAGTTGTGGGCTGATTCCTCACCGTTCTCATGATCATTGAAACTCCACAAGGTGAGATCTTGCATGGAGCCCCAGGCCGTGGGAGATTGACAGTTTTTTTGTGTTTCTTCCATTTGCGAATAATCGCACCAACTGTTGTCACCTTCTCACCAAGCTGTTTGGCGATGGTCTTATAGCCCATTCCAGCCTTGTATAGGTCTCCAATTTTGTCCCTGACATCCTTGGACAGCTCTTTGGTCTTGGCTATGGTGGAGAGTTTGATTGCTTCTGTGGACAGGTGTCTTTTATACAGGTAACAAGCTGAGATTAGGAGCACTCCCTTTAAGAGAGTTCTCCTAATCTCAGCTCGTTACCTGTATAAAAGACACCTGGGAGCCAGAAATCTTGCTGATTGATAGGGGATCAAATACTTATTTCACTCATTAAAATGCAAATCAATGGGGGGAACTTCCGGGCGGCGGCCATCTATGGACGCAAAACTGCTAGCTGCTTACACCTTCCTGCTAAGATTACAGAATATAGCAAGATATAGCTATTATTTGGGCTTCAAATTGTCAGAATCAAGACTATAAAAAGTTCGCCTTTCATTTGATGCCTCCTTCCTTAGGATCGTGCAGCACTTTCGGTTACCGGAGCTATTTCGAGGCTGAGGCCTTTTCAGAACCCCCCCAGTGACTCCCATACGGGTAACCACTGTCGCGCAGCCCCCATTGTGGGCTTTTCAATACATAAGCACCTAACGCTTCTAATATGGAACCATATACCAATGAGGGCTTTCTTTAGGAGCTGCGATGCCTACTAGCTGACTACCTCGTGGCATTTGAGGAATCACTGTCAGCAGCACTGAGTACTAATGGCGGCTGCCCCGCTCAGAAACCTACCCTACCTAAGCTTGATTCTCCGGAGCATATTAGAGAGACTGATAAGGAGCCCCAGTGTTCACTTCCCATACCTTACAACTCTCAGCCGGAATCAACTGTTGTGGGATTTGCAGTGTGGAAGGAGGAAATTGCAGCTGGGTCACCATTTCTGAGTATCCACGTAGGCACTGGAGATACAGGCAGACATGTCTCAGTGCTTCTCCGGGAGCTCTGTGGCCTTACACCTACAGGGACCACGGGTGTAAACTCTGCTCTAGTCACTCTGATCCCGCCACCCGCATTGATGATCATACCAAGTTTCTTACCTGCTCTTATTAAGGCGATCTTGCCCATGAGATCTCTGACTCCAGCTACCGAGATGGCCATCGTGCCCAGGATTACTTGCACTTACTCTGCTCACCTCGATATCACGACCACCGCAAGTCATTTTCGGCCGTTGTCCCAACTCAGGTCTGAGATTGCAGGGAACCACTTGGCCTGGCGGTCTGGTGTGGGCTGAAGGACTGCGGGATCTTGCAGCTACCTTAGAGAACTATCACACTGAAGTACTTTAAGTGATATAATGTGGACATGTCTCTCTTGTAATAAATAGCTTGGTGCTTATTATCCAGAATAAAGCTACACTGGTCCTAAGGGCAGCAATTATATTTCAATTCACACTTACATCCACCCTAGAAATTAAGGGGAAATGCTGTCTTTTTATTGTTTGATGTGCCCCCAGTACCACAAGACATTGTGACAGATTGTTTAATCTCATGTAGATAACTTACCTAAGCTATAATTGGGACTTGAAAATCATTTACCCCATTAATACTCTGCTATAGTTTTGAGGTCTGTGAATACAAGCAAGGTTTTATTGTGCACTGTCCCCCTCTGTGATGCCCATACCCTGTAGGAAACATGGTGCCAAGGATGGTTTAGAATTTAAAATAAGGGCTATATCTAACAATGACATGGGGGCTTGGTAAGCTTCATCTACCAATGTTTGTCTGAAATATTATTTATACTAACCGCTCCAGTCTTGCCTAATAGCATTTACTACACCTCCACAAGTGCCCTCAACTGTTAGGTGGTCTTTGAAGACTTACAAGATGGTTCCATGTAACATTACATAAAATAGTAATAACCAGCTGTTTCCACAATTTGATTACATATTTCACCCTAGTTGAAGGTTATATTATCCCTGTTTTAATATCCTCTAAGGTCTAACAGCCTTCAATTGTATCCTAAGGGTCCAAGAGTGGCCCTATTTGTTTGTGTTTATTTTTATGTTTCCCCTCCATAACCCCCCATTAAGTTGACTATACAATTAGAGAGGTCCAAGAGCGGCCGCTACAGAACACTAGGGAGGATCATTTATTTTTCATAATCTATTGTTTAAGGGGTGATTCTTATCACGTCATATTAGAAAATGAGGTCTTATTTAACTGGGTGCAAATGGATATTTAGATAACACTGTTTTGATAAAGTAATTCCGACATATGCTAGACAAGTATACTGCTTTATTGACCTGTGACCCACCAGCATTTCTTGTATATTTATGTCCACATTGGAACTGTCTAATGCACCCTGCCTGTTATACTTTTGTTGAATGCCTCAATAAAAATATTAAAAAAAAAAAAAAAAAAATGCAAATCAATGTATAACTTTTTTTTAAATGTGTTTTTCTGGATTTTTGTTGTTGTTATTCTGTCTCACTGTTCAAATAATCTTACCATTAAAATTATAAACTGATCATTTCTTTGTCAGTGAGCAAATGTACAAAATCAGCAGGGGATCAAATAATTTTTTCCCTCACTCTACATGTCTATGTGCACATGCATATTAATGTATTTATATGTGTATATATGTATTTACAGTCATATATACACATATAAAAACATTAATATACTGTATCTGTACACACATATAGACATATATTTAAGTGCATTAGAGCCCTTTGCCATTAAGTAGATGAAAACATGCTAAAATATATTTATGCAATATTTATTTTAATAAAGATTTTAACTATGTATTTACTGTAAATCTTTCACATTTGCTAATGTGAATATGCTACGTTGTTTGCGCAATCTCGGGTGTTTTTTCTTTTAATTTTTCGCAATTGAGTTCTACTTGAAAACTTGTTAGTTTTTTTGCGCAATTCGGGTTAATGGTAAGTTTTTTAGAACTTGTAATACGAACTCAACCCAACTAACGCAAAGCGGAGTTTTCAAGATCGCAAATAAACCCCCCAAAAAACGCTCCACTTGTAATTTAGCCCAACGTGTGCAAATAAAAAGATTATGAACATTTTTATTATAGAAGTATATTGGAAAGTTTTAAAAATGTTAAGCTCTATCTGAGTTTTTTCTGACTTCTGTGCTCCTTTAAGCGTCACCATGCTACATGAAGTTTCCCTCAGTATTTGTCTAAAACTACTGTGCATCAACATTAAAATTCTAATAAATAAACATATAATTTATAATGATATATGTGAGATTTACATTTACCTTGAATTTATTGACTATGGCATATTTTATTTAAATAATGGTAGTTTGTCAGAATGTTTCACTGCATTGTCAGCCCTGTACATATTTAGAATGGTTCATTTGTATTACAATTGCAGGTAGCAGCAAACAATGAAAGGAACATGACGCGTACCTCTTCTTTAAAAAATACTTCTGTGATAAGTGACTATCTTGCCCTAGGCTTCCATCTGCTTGCACAGATATGAATTATTGAAGAATAAAATTACAGACACAAAGTCAGCCTTACAAATGATCATTGTAATAACAGTTGAAATATTTAGAGAAATTACTCACTTTTTACTTAAGCAGCAAATCAGTCAGGTGAAGTATGATGGAAACTTTCTATAAAAAAATAAATAAATAAATAATGTTTAATGTTAGCAACAGAATTAATTAGAAAAAGTAAATATTTAGTGGTAGACAACACTGCAGTTCTAGACCGGCTTTGTTATTATAGCAACACTGTCTTACTACTACTAATAGAAAGCAGCAACTGCACTCCTCTTATACAAAACATTATTATTTATAATTAGATTATGCTACATCATATAGCATGTTAAGTCATAAATAAATAACAAAAAACATTAGTAACTGAATCTAAGTTCTCCTTAAAGGGACAGTAAAGTCAAAAATAAACTTTAATTATTCAGATAGAGAATGCAATTTTAAGCAACTTTAAAATGTACTTCTGTTATCAATTTGCTTTTTTCTCTTGGTATCCTTTGTTGAATACAAAAACCTAATTAGGCTGATAGGAGCTTAAAAGTGTGCACATGTCTAAGGAAGCAGTGTTTTCAACTATGTGTAACTTTGCTATAAATATTGTTGCAAACACTGCTGCCAGATGGCTAGACCTAAGCTTACTATTTAAAAAAGGATATCAGGAGAAAGTTTTGTCTGTGCCATTCTCATTTGTGTTACTGTTTAAAAAAATATGTAAAGTCATAAATCAAAAGTGCGGTTTCTGTTCTATTACATTTGAAATAAAGAATGGTGCATACCAAATACTTTTGTCAATTGTGCGTTTTACTAAAAAAAGTGGAAGGGTACCAATATTGGGCTATATTAAAATGGCGCACTATTGCTAACGCAGGACGCAATAAGCAATATTGTGACCACGCTAACTAGCATGCATATTACATGTTGAAATTAAACAGGTGCCCTCGAGCACAAACAAACATAAAAATAAAGTAAGTATTACACTCAATGCGCTATGCCCTAAACATTCTCTGGCTATTCAGTTTTATAATGGACTTGTAATACAAGATTGTGCGCTAATCTTAGTGCAGTGCTTCCAGTGGGCGCGGGCAAGCCAAATGGTAGCGGAAAATTGCTGCTGTGTTGCCTAATTTCTAAAAATCGCATATTGCATCAACTGTTAGACCCAAAATCCTTAGTGGATCCCCCTTTATTCACAGCTGCAGGATAGAGCAAATTCATCTGCTTCCCTGCCGGCAGTTATACATCTGACCATTAATAGTTTCTGACTCAAGGAAGGCCCTGTCAAGTGTAAGACCTAACAAAAGCTCTGTTATCTACAGGGGCTGTGTGGATCATGTGCGATCTAGACAAGATCATCTATGGAGTGGAGCTCTGAAGCAGTGCAACTGCAATTAGAGGACCCAGCATTACAAAAGACAGCGATCAAAGGCTTGAACACTGATAGATATCCGGGTCTGTATAGTGATACCTATAACACTATCTGCTTGCACCACGGCCACTGCATGCTCCACTTTTGGCTCAAAGAGTGATATCTAGGGGAAATAAGGAAAATTCCTAACCTTTACCACAAAGCTTACTTACCTTATTCCTAGTGCTTCATATACACATTTTATGTGCATGCAAATAAATAAACAGAACTTGTGTTAATATAATTGAAATGGTGACCACTTCCTACCTTCTTAACAGTCTATGTCATACTCTCTCCTGCAATAAATATTGAAGTAGTTTACTGACGGAAAAAGCAAAGCCTTTTTTACCCATGTTCCTGCAATTCCCATCATCAGCTAACGCTTCTTGTCTTATTGGTTCCGCGAATACTGATACTTATTATTCCTATAAATGTTGCAGGTAGCTCTGAATCTCAAGTACTCATAACCTTTTATCTACCTCAACATGGGTGTTCCATCATTGACCTACAGAATATATTCTGATGATTAGACACACGTCTTGATCCAAATATTTCCTAAGTCACATTGCCAGCAATGGTGAGGAGTAATAGCTCACTACATATAGACATCACTTTGCAGGGGAACTGTCATAGTATAGTACTGTGTTATCCAGAGTCCTGTACGCAAAAATATTACAATAGTTACAGCAAAATGTCACACAAGCATAAACAACCAGAAAAGTTCTTAAAACATCACACAGAAGTGCATATTGAGAAAGGAAATACATAGGGGCCGATTGTGTGGAAGGACATGATCCGCTGTAGTGGACCATATCCGCCGTACATCCATAAATGCTGACAGCATAAGCTGTTGGCATTTATCATTGCACAAACATTCCTTGTGAAATGCTTGTGCAATGCTGCCCCCTGCAGATTTGCAGCCAATCGGCCACAATCTGGGGGTGTCAATCAATCCAATCATATCCACTGCCTCAGAGATGGCTGACGAGTTAAGGAGCAGCAGTCTTAAGACCACTGCTTCTTAACTCCTGTTTCCGGCGAGCCTGAAGGCTTGCGCGGAAATAGATGCATTTAAATGCATACAGGGCTTGATACATTGGCCCCAAGTATCAAGTTGAACTAGCTCCTTAAGAAACCCATCCAATAGTCACTCAACTTTTGACTCTGTTTCTACCAAAGATTAAGCAGTTACAGACAGGGGTTGATTCTCTATCCACTGAATTTACCCTTTTCTCTACCATACTTTCCCAGGTGGAACAAAGAATATCAGATACTGAAGATACACTGAGATAAACAATAATCAGTGTTACTAATCTGAAGAAAAATAAAAAATAAACTACTTATGGCAAAAACTGATGACCTCAAGAAAAGACAAAGGGGTAGATTTACCAAACTCCATATAGGCCCCAATGCCTCTGTTTCCGCGCGAGCCTTCAGGCTCGCCGGAAACAGGAGTTAAGAAGCAGCGGTCTTAAGACTTCTGAGGCGGCGGACAGCAATCAGCCTGATTGGATATGATCTGGTGGATTGACACCCCCTGCTAGCGCAAATCTGCAGGGGGCGGCATTGCACAAGCAGTTCCTTTACATACTCATCATTTATGAATGCAAACATTGTCAAAGTTACTTCATAATAGGGTATCCAAAAGCGCCTAACTAGAGGCTATGGGAAGTGGGTCGTTCTGGTTAGCTAAGTAACTAACTGGTTAGCTGATATACTAACTGTTGACAATATCCTTACTTTAGGTAATTAAACAAATTTATTTCATAGCAAATTAAAAACATGGATCCATGTTACAAATAGCAAATAAGAACACAACTGGTAAATAAAATAAAATACAATAAAATCTCAGTTGATTTACATAAAATATGATGGTGTTAAAATCAAATCAGAGTTGTAAGTCTGCAGTATCACCAACCGGTTATAATGATTGGAATGGTAAAAGTATCTGTAGTTCCTTGGTCTGTGTGTCCTCTTCTAAGTGAAAAAGATTAAGTTAATAGTGAAAAAGTTAAAAAATGTAAAAATAAGAAGAAATTGAGAAGAAAAAAAATGGGAAAAATATATAATGTATATATATATAACATAATTTATGTAAGAACTTACCTGATAAATTCATTTCTTTCATATTAGCAAGAGTCCATGAGCTAGTGACGTATGGGATATACATTCCTACCAGGAGGGGCAAAATTTCCCAAACCTCAAAATGCCTATAAATACACCCCTCACCACACCCACAAATCAGTTTAACGAATAGCCAAGAAGTGGGGTGATAAGAAAAAAGTGTGAAGCATAAATAAGGAATTGGAATAATTGTGCTTTATACAAAAAAATCATAACCATCACAAAAAAGGGTGGGCCTCATGGACTCTTGCTAATATGAAAGAAATTAATTTATCAGGTAAGTTCTTACATAAATTATGTTTTCTTTCATGTAATTAGCAAGAGTCCATGAGCTAGTGACGTATGGGATAATGACTACCCAAGATGTAGATCTTCCACGCAAGAGTCACTAGAGAGGGAGGGATAAAATAAAGACAGCCAATTCCGCTGAAAATAATCCACACCCAAACAAAGTTTAAAACTTATAATGAAAAAAACTGAAATTATAAGCAGAAGAATCAAACTGAAACAGCTGCCTGAAGTACTTTTCTACCAAAAACTGCTTCAGAAGAAGAAAACACATAAAAATGGTAGAATTTAGTAAAAGTATGCAAAGAAGACCAAGTTGCTGCTTTGCAAATCTGATCAACCGAAGCTTCATTCCTAAACACCCAGGAAGTAGAAACTGACCTAGTAGAATGAGCTGTAATCCTTTGAGGCGGAGTTTTACCCGACTCGACATAAGCATGATGAATTAAAGATTTCAACCAAGATGCCAAAGAAATGGCAGAAGCCTTCTGACCTTTCCTAGAACCGGAAAAGATAACAAATAGACTAGAAGTCTTTCAGAAATTCTTAGTAGCTTCAACATAATATTTCAAAGCTCTAACTACATCCAAAGAATACAATGATTTCTCCTTAGAATTCTTAGGATTAGGACATAATGAAGGAACCACAATTTCTCTACTAATGTTGTTAGAATTCACAACCTTAGGTAAAAATTTAAAAGAAGTTCGCAACACCGCCTTATCCTGATGAAAAATCAGAAAAGGAGACTCACAAGAAAGAGCAGATAACTCAGAAACTCTTATGGCAGAAGAGATGGCCAAAAGGAACAAAACTTTCCAAGAAAGTAATTTAATGTCCAAAGAATGCATAGGTTCAAACGGAGGAGCTTGAAGAGCCCCCAGAACCAAATTCAAACTCCAAGGAGGAGAAATTGACTTAATGACAGGTTTTATACGAACCAAAGCTTGTACAAAACAATGAATATCAGGAAGATTAGCAATCTTTCTGTGAAAAAGAACAGAAAGAGTAGAGATTTGTCCTTTCAAGGAACTTGTAGACAAACCTTTATCCAAACCATCCTGAAGAAACTGTAAAATTCTCGGAATTCTAAAAGAATGCCAGGAAAAATGATGAGAAAGACACCAAGAAATATAAGTCTTCCAGACTCTATAATATATCTCCCTAGATACGGATTTACGAGCCTGTAACATAGTATTAATCACAGAGTCAGAGAAACCTCTTTGACTAAGAATCAAGCTTTCAATCTCCATACCTTTAAATTTAAGGATTTGAGATCCTGATGGAAAATAGGACCTTGTGACAGAAGGTCTGGTCTTAACGGAAGAGTCCACGGTTGGCAAGAGGCCATCCGGACAAGATCCGCATACCAAAACCTGTGATGCCATGCTGGAGCCACCAGCAGAACAAACGAGCATTCCTTCAGAATCTTGGAGATTACTCTTGGAAGAAGAACTAGAGGCGGAAAGATATAGGCAGGATGATACTTCCAAGGAAGTGACAACGCATCCACTGCTTCCGCTTGAGGATCCCTGGATCTGGACAGATACCTGGGAAGTTTCTTGTTTAGATGAGAAGCCATCAGATCTATTTCTGGAAGACCCCATATTTGAACAATCTGAAGAAATACCTCTGGGTGAAGAGACCATTCGCCCGGATGTAACGTTTGGCGGCTGAGATAATCCGCTTCCCAATTGTCTATACCTGGGATATGAACCGCAGAAACTAGACAGGAGCTGGATTCCGCCCATACCAGAATTCGAGATACTTCTTTCATAGCCAGAGGACTGTGAGTCCCTCCTTAATGATTGATGTATGCCACAGTTGTGACATTGTCTGTCTGAAAACAAATGAACGATTCTCTCTTTAGAAGAGGCCAAGACTGAAGAGCTCTGAAAATTGCACGGAGTTCCAAAATATTGATCGGTAATCTCACCTCCTGAGATTCCCAAACCCCTTGTGCTGTCTGAGACCCCCAAACAGCTCCCCAACCTGTCAGACTTGCATCTGTTGAAATTACAGTCCAGGTCGAAGAACAAAAGAAGCCCCCTGAACTAAACGATGGTGATCTGTCGACCACATCAGAGAGTGTCGTACAATCGGTGTTAAAGATATTAATTGAGATATCTTTGTGTAATCCCTGCACCACTGGTTCAGCATACAGAGCTGAAGAGGTCGCATGTGAAAACGAGCAAAGGGGATCGCGTCCGATGCTGCAGTCATAAGACCTAGAATTTCCATGCATAAAGCTACCGAAGGGAATGATTGTGACTGAAGGTTTCGACAAGCTGATATCAACTTTAGACGTCTCTTGTCTGTCAAAGACAGAGTCATGGACACTGAATCTATCTGAAAACCTAAAAAGGTTACCCTTGTCTGAGGAATCAATGAACTTTTTGGTAAATTGATCCTCCAACCATGATCTTGAAGAAACAACACAAGTCGATTCGTATGAGATTCTGCTAAATGTGAAGACTGAGCAAGTACCAAGATATCGTCCAAATAAGGAAATACCACAATATCCTGTTCTCTGATTACAGACAGAAGGGCACCGAGAACCTTTGTAAAAATTCTTGGAGCTGTAGCTAGGCCAAACGGTAGAGCCACAAACTGGTAATGCTTGTCTAGGAAAGAGAATCTCAGAAACTGATAGTGATCTGGATGAATCGGAATATGCAGATATGCATCCTGTAAATCTATTGTGGACATATAATGCTCTTGCTGAACAAAAGACAGGATAGTCCTTACAGTTACCATTTTGAATGTTGGTATCCTTATATAACGATTCAATATTTTTAGATCCAGAACTGGTCTGAAGGAATTCTCCTTCTTTGGTACAATGAAGAGATTTGAATAAAACCCCAGCCCCTGTTCCAGAACTGGAACTTGCATAATTACTCCAGCCAACTCTAGATCTGAAACACATTTCAGAAATGCTTGAGCCTTCGCTAGGTTTACTGGGACACGGGAAAGAAAAAATCTCTTTGCAGGAGGCCTTATCTTGAAGCCAATTCTGTACCCTTCTGAAACAATGTTCTGAATCCAAAGATTGTGAACGGAATTGAAACAAATTTCTTTGAAAAAACGTAATCTGCCCCCTACCAGCTGAGCTGGAATGAGGGCTGCACCTTCATGTGGACTTGGGAGCTGGATTTGGTTTTCTAAAAGGCTTGGATTTATTCCAGACTGGAGATGGTTTCCAAACTGATACCGCTCCTGAGGATGAAGGATCAGGCTTTTGTTCCTTGTTGTGACGAAAGGAACGAAAACGATTAATAGACCTAAATTTACCTTTAGATTTTTTATCCTGTGGTAAAAAAGTTCCTTTCCCTCCAGTAACAGTTGAGATAATAGAATCCAACTGAGAACCAAATAATTTACTACCCTGGAAAGAAAGGGAAAGCAGAGTAGACTTAGAAGACATATCAGCATTCCAAGTTTTAAGCCATAAAGCTCTTCTAGCTAAAATAGCTAGAGACATATACCTGACATCAACTCTAATGATATCAAAGATGGCATCACAAATAAAATTATTAGCATGTTGTAGAAGAATAATAATGCTATGAGAATTATGATCTGTTACTTGTTGCGCTAAAGCTTCTAACCAAAAAGTTGAAGCTGCAGCAACATCCGCTAAAGATATAGCAGGTCTAAGAAGATTACCTGAACACAAGTAAGCTTTTCTTAGAAAGGATTCAATTTTCCTATCTAAAGGATCCTTAAAGGAAGTACCATCTGCCGTAGGAATAGTAGTACGCTTAGCAAGAGTAGAGACAGCTCCATCAACCTTAGGGATTTTGTCCCAAAATTCTAATCTGTCAGATGGCACAGGATATAATTGCTTAAAACGTTTAGAAGGAGTAAAAGAATTACCCAAATTATTCCATTCCCTGGAAATTACTTCAGAAATAGCACCAGGGACAGGAAACACTTCTGGAATAACTACAGGAGATTTAAAAACCTGATCTAAACGTTTAGATTTAGTATCAAGAGGACTAGAATCCTCAATTTCTAATGCAATTAGGACTTCTTTAAGTAAAGAACGAATAAATTCCATTTTAAATAAATATGAAGATTTATCAGCATCAACCTCTGAGACAGAATCCTCTGAATCAGAGGAACCAATATCAGTATCAGAATGATGATGTTCATTTAAAAATTCATCTGAAAAATTAGAAGTTTTAAAAGACTTTTTACGTTTACTAGAAGGAGGAATAACAGACATAGCCTTCTTAATGGATTTAGAAACAAAATCTCTTATGTTATCAGGAACACTCTGAGTATTAGATGTTGACGGAACAGCAACAGGTAATGTAACAGTACTAAAGGAAATATTACCTGCATTAGCAAGTTTGTCATGACAAACAGTACAAACAACAGCTGGAGGAACAGATACCAAAAGTTTACAGCAGATACACTTAGCTTTGGTAGCTCCAGCACCAGGCAGTGATTTTCCAGAAGTATCTTCTGACTCAGCTTCAACGTGGGACATCTTGCAATATGTAATAGAAAAAAACAACATATAAAGCAAAATTGATCAAATTGATCAAATTCCTTAAATGACAGTTTCAGGAATGGGAAAAAAATGCCAGTGAACAAGCTTCTAGCAACCAGAAGCACAAAATAATGAAACTTAAATAATGTGGAGACAATAATGACGCCCATATTTTTTTAGCGCCAAAAAAGACGCCCACATTATTTGGCGCCTAAATGCTTTTGGCGCCAAAAATGACGCCACATCCGGAACGCCGACACCTTTGGCGCAAAAAAACGTAAAAAATTACGCAACTTCCGGCGACACGTATGACGCCGGAAACAGAAAAAAAATTTTGCGCCAAAAAAGTCCGCGCCAAGAATGACGCAATAAAATGAAGCATTTTCAGCCCCCGCGAGCCTAACAGCCCACAGGGAAAAGTCAAATTTTTAAGGTAAGAAAAAATGATTTATTCATATGCATTATCCCAAATATGAAACTGACTGTCTGAAATAAGGAACGTTGAACATCCTGAGTCAAGGCAAATAAATGTTTGAATACATATATTTAGAACTTTATATAAAAGTGCCCAACCATAGCTTAGAGTGTCACAGAAAATAAGACTTACTTACCCCAGGACACTCATCTACATGTAGTAGAAAGCCAAACCAGTACTGAAACGAGAATCAGTAGAGGAAATGGTATATATAAGAGTATATCGTCGATCTGAAAAGGGAGGTAAGAGATGAATCTCTACGACCGATAACAGAGAACCTATGAAATAGACCCCGTAGAAGGAGATCACTGGATTCAAATAGGCAATACTCTCCTCACATCCCTCTGACATTCACTGCACGCTGAGAGGAAAACCGGGCTCCAACCTGCTGCGGAGCGCATATCAACGTAGAATCTAGCACAAACTTACTTCACCACCTCCATAGGAGGCAAAGTTTGTAAAACTGATTTGTGGGTGTGGTGAGGGGTGTATTTATAGGCATTTTCAGGTTTGGGAAACTTTGCCCCTCCTGGTAGGAATGTATATCCCATACGTCACTAGCTCATGGACTCTTGCTAATTACATGAAAGAAATATATATATATATATATATATATATATATATATATATATATATATATCTCGTGATAAAAGTGAATAAAATTGTTGTGGTAAAATTCAGGAAATAAAAATTCTCAGAAATTCAAAAATTCGAAAATTGATGTGTTTGAAATTCGAAAAATAGTGATTGTGAAATACGTGAATACCAAAAAAATGTCAAAAGGATGTATATATATCCTGATTTATTTGTATCCAGCCATATACGTAGTGCAAACTAGAGTGTGTAGTGTGAATAGTGACTGATAGAAGTTATTCCTCCTTGTGGGTATCTCCTTAGTGGATGGTTGTTGGTGGTATTTTGTTTGTGAAATATTCATTTTAAAATTAGACTCAATCCTTCGGTTAATCCAAATGCTGTCAACTCGTTTTAGCCTCTTTGTTAGGCCTTTCTTAAGACTGATAGTGATAGAGAAAGGCCTAACAAAGAGGCCGAAATGCGTTGACAGCATTTGGATTAACCGAAGGATTGAGTCTAATCTTAGACTGAATATTTCACAAACAAAATACCACCAACAACCATCCACTAAGGAGATACCCACAAGGAGGAATATCTTCTATCAGTCACTATTCACACTACACACTCTAGTTTGCACTACATATATGGCTGGATACAAATAAATCAGGATATATATACATCTTTTTGACATTTTTTTGGTATTCACGTATTTCACAATCACTATTTTTCTAATTTCAAACACATTTCAAATTTTTGAATTTCTGAGAATTTTTATTTCCTGAATTTTACCACAACAATTTTATTCACTTTTATCACGATATATATATATATATATATATATATATATATATATATATATATATATATATATATATACACATTATATATTTCTCCCATTTTTTTTCTTCTCAATTTTTTCTTATTTTTAAATGTTTTCAATTTTTTTAACTTTTTCACTATTAACTTAATTTTTTTCACTAAGAAGAGGACACACAGACCAAGGAACTACAGATACTTTTTCCATTCCAATCATTATAACCGGTTGGTGATACTGCAGACTTACAACTCTGATTTGATTTTAACACCATCATATTTTATGTAAATCAACTGTGATTTTATTGTATTTTATTTTATTTACCAGTTGGGTTCTTATTTGCTATTTGTAACATGGATCCATGTTTTTAATTTGCTATGAAATAAATTTGTTTAATTACCTAAAGTAAGGATATTGTCAACAGTTAGTATATCAGCTAACCAGTTAGTTACTTAGCTAACAAGAACGACCCACTTCCCATAGCCTCTAGTTAGGCGCTTTTGGATACCCTATTATCATATTCGACCACATTTAGGGGTAGCTAGGTACTCTATTATCCAAAAGCTTTTGGGAAATATATGAGCGCTGTGAGATATTTATAATTCACAAAGTTACTTCATACACTAGCTGACAATATACCCTGCAAAGTAGAACGTGTACACAGAGACAAACCAGCTGCGGCTATAAGACAGGTGATGGTTAAATATTTTAATTTCAAGGACATGCATTGCCCTTACTGCATATATACTCCAGGATTACTCTGCAGAAATAGCCAAGCAACAACAAGAGTTTTCCACATAATGCAAACAGTTGCTAGAAAAGGGTCACTCAGTAGCCCTACTGTATCCTGCAAGGTTTATTTTACAGACACTGTAAGGACCTAAATTCTTTGACGCTAAAAAAACATCTACAACTCAATTTTTTTGCATTTTTGCTATCACCCCTATTTTAGGTACTGGCGGAAAATCTGCCTGTATGCACTTTAGGTTTTATTTATTTATTTATTTATTTATTTATTTATTTTATTAAAAAAAAAAATCTGCAGTGTAGGGATGTCTCCTTAATCTTCCTAACTCCCTGATCCCTCCCAAAAAGGACTCTAACTCTTCCCTCTTACTAGTAGTTGTCTGTCAGTACCCAGTTTATAGCCCACAATAGGCCGAAACGTACGTCTGGGGTTTTGCTGTTTCTCTTGTTCAGAGAGGGATTGCCTGGTATTTCGGGGCTGGACTGTACTGTGAAGTCAGGATCAGACTGATATGCTTCAGGAAAGTTCTTCTCTGTGAAAGGCACATGTTGAGCAAAAAGAGGCTGCTTCTTGGGTGGTAACTAGCCATAGAGCAAGGTATTATGCTATTGTTCGTTCCCAGGTTGAGCACTTCTCTCTTTTTATTTATGCAAATTATGACATTTTGGGAAGTCTCCCTAAGTGTGATGCGGGAATCCAGACGTGGACCCGTTGCTCAGTGTGCCTAGAGGGATATGGCTGCACCTCACTGACGAGGCCCACAATAGGCCGAAACGTACGTCTGGGGTTTTGCTGTTTCTCTTGTTCAGAGAGGGATTGCCTGGTATTTCGGGGCTGGACTGTACTGTGAAGTCAGGATCAGACTGATATGCTTCAGGAAAGTTCTCTGTGAAAGGCACATGTTGAGCAAAAAGAAGCTGCTTCTTGGGTGGTAACTAGCCATAGAGCAAGCTATTATGCTATTGTTCGTTCCCAGGTTGAGCGCTTCTCTCTTTTTATTTATATTTATTTTTTAACTTTATTTTTTAATATTTGTTTCTGTAGTGGAGGGATTCTCCTCACCCTCCCCACAATCGCTATGTAGGGCCCCCTTCCTCTGATTTCCAATTTTTCTGTAGTGTAGCAACCCATCCCTCCCTCTAGCTTCAAATCTTATATCCTTTAGTGTAGAGTCCCAACCCTATATAATTTTTAAACTATTGTAATTTTTTTTTTTTTAATAGAAATACTTGAAATTACTATGTGCTTCATTTAGGGCCTGATGATTTAAATGTATCTGGGCTGAAGAGATTATTTAAGAATGCTCACTAGTACTTCTGTTTGAATTTTTGTATGGGGAGGAAATGCACATATTACAAAAGGGCCCAATAAAATTTGTATTTTTTTAATATCTTACAAAACGAATAGGTGAACCAAGCACACACAAAAAAAAGTATTGTTAAAGTGCATCAAAAGTCAAAACAAAATTCTTCCCAACAATCATATTTTATCAAAAACTGAAAATTTCTATGTAAATTATACAGTAATAAATTGTATTATATATGCACAACGTAAAACGTAATATAGTACATGAACTTGTCTCTCCAATCCCAGTGTAATTCTGTAAAGGTTTCGCCTCTGGGAACCTAACCATGGGTCCCATCCCCCACTATGTGGTTTTAAAGGTTCTCGGACAGAATGCATGTGCAACAGATAATAATATGACAGACAAATGTCCATCAGATAACAGTCCGGTCTGTCCGAGAGCCTTTAAAAGCATGATGTGGGGGAATTAGAACAGAACTCTCTGGAGCATATCTGCCTTGTCCGTTAATGCATGATCTTATTTGATTGGATGTGCATCCAGTGACCTCACTGAGACACAGACAAATCAGATCATGCATTAATGGCCGACAGCAGATACACTCCAGAGAATTATGTTCTATTCAGAGCCTCAGGTGCCGTAACCGCCTCTGGGAACCTAATCATGGGACCCACCCCCCATAACGTGCTTTTAAAGTTTCTCGGACAGAATGCATGTGCAACAGACAGTCTAGTCTGTCCAAGAACACAATAACACAGGAATGTTTAATTTCTTTTTGTTGTAAAAATAATATGGTAGAAAACTAAAAATGTTTAATTTTGAAAAATAAAAATGTTTAATTTTGAAAAATAAAAATGTTTAATGAATAAAAATGTTTTATGGTGTTGTAAAAATGTTTAATTTCCTGTTGTTGTAACAAAAACATTGTACAAAACAAGTGCTTGTGTAATCCAAAATAAAAATCTTTAATTTACTGTTGGTGTGTTTGCCTAGGATTACCCGGGTAAAGCCCAAAGTATGATTTTATTTTGGCCTTTACCTCTTAGCCACTGACTTTACCCGTAATATATATATATATAGATATATATATATAAGTACAGGTAGAAAACCCTTTATCCAAACTGCTTGGGACTGGAAAAGGTTTGGATTTTGGAATATTTGCATCTTTAAAATGGGACAGTTTGGAGAAGGGATGGAACCAAGTGTAAATAACAATATCTTATGTCATTTAGGCAATATTTACATGCGATAATACAGTTTATACATGTAAGCTAAAGGCAGTTTTACATCATGTTTAATACTTTTGCATATATAGTATCCTCAGAAAGATAGTACTGTAATCAGAAAGGTAATCTTAGTTATTTTAAAAAAAATATATAGACTATTATTTACATTTAAGAACACAAAAAGAAAAAAAAACAAAGACACAAGCAGAGAAGATTGTGACTTCCAGGTGGCGAAAAAAAAGAGTAATTTTTAATCATTTTTATTTTTAAAAAATGTATTAAAAGTTTGAATTTCTGGTTAATTTTATAAATGTGCCCCAAATGCCCCACAACTTAAGTGTGTTTTCTTTTTTTTTTTAAAAAGTAGCATTTAAAAAAGAAAGAAAAAAACAACAACTTTGATATCAATTTGTAATACCAGTGTACATTAGCATGCGCTGGTATTACTCAGTGGAGCGCAAAAATCGCTTTAACAAATGCAATATTTAGCGCTCCACTTGTAATCTGGCCCTTAACCTTTCCTCTTACTTTTAAACCTTTCCTCTGCTTTTTTCATTTTCTATTTTTATTCGTCCCTTTTTTAGCTTTTAATTTTATTTTTTAAATCATTGATATCTTTTAATTTATATATTTGTAACCCCTTTACTTTGTTTTTATTTTACTTTGTACAATTTTTTGGTTAGGCATCTCACAATCTGCTAGATTACAAGTGGCACAATAACATTAGCACGATATTGAAATATTGCCCCCATACTAACTTAAGTTAATTGTAAACGTGACTTCACGAGCACAAATTAAATTTGCGTTCATCTTGTTAGTGTGACTGAAGTACTCGAGTAAAGGGTTAGGGTTAAATAAAAAGTTTCACTAATCTTCACAAGACATGAGACCAGAATCTTAGGGTCTCCACTTTCACTGGTGGCTATGACAGAAATACAGCATTAATTTGACACCAAAGTGACAATACATTTTGCAGCCGGCTCTTGTACAAATATGGGAACATTATGAAAACCTGTTCTGAGCAACTAGTCTGTGGTGTTTCTAACACTGGCAAGGCTGCATCAGATATAAGAAGTGGTGCAAGAGCTAGATATAGCTTATGTTGAAGTTCTTGGAAGTGATGCTTCCAAGTAAGTCTCTCCCGTTCTGCCACTTTTTGATTATGGCTATATTAGTAACATAAAAAATCCCCATAAACATAAAAAATCTCCATAATGTAGATAAATGTTTTTATCACCAGTCTCCACAATTTACCACCTCAATGGAAACTAGGCCCAAGTTGGGTATAACCCATTAATGTGGGAAACATGGGACAGCTAAACACTCTTTTGAGAGGTATGTTGAAGCAGTATTTTTGCACTGATAGCTGCCCCAGTTAAAAAAACGTACCTTAACTTTGTGTGTTTAGGACCTTGTGGTGGCACACCTCTTTAGCTCAAGATGCATCACTTAGATAGGTTGTAAGACATCTTGGTGCTTGCTAGCTTTACTCCAGGCAGATCTTCACAATGTAACCGCCACAAGCTACATAGAATAGTATGGCTTTGTTGCAGATACCGAAGGTCCAGGTGACAATTAGAGTTGACAAGTGTACCTGTTTTTTTGCAATTGGACTACTCCATTAATTTTTTGGGGATTGCTATTGACAGGGTCACCATGAATCTTATGGCAACAATAATTAATCTGATCAAATAACCCTTTTTTCAAGCCATTTTTGGTTAATATTTCATTTTCTGTTAAGCCCTTGATTCCTTTTAGATTTAAGATTTTTTTTTATCCCCTGTATTTTGTCTCTATTTTTATATACAATTTATCTTTTTATTTTTTTTTAGGGTTAAGAGTTAGGTTAGTTGCAGGTTATTGGCAGGGACTGAGATATTTAGTGGTAGAGATTAGCTATGGTTTTAATATTAGGGTTTAGAATAAGGTAGAGAGGCATTGATTATAGTAGCTTTGAGTAGAGAAAGGTTAGTGTGGTTAGGGAGGTAGTATGGGAATATGGTTTTGGTACATGGGTTTGGTAAGGGTACATGTGTGGTTTATAGGAGGGGGAGTGTGGGAGGTGGCTTGAACATCCCACATGCTGTAGGAGACAGGAGGCATAGAGACAGGCAAATTGAGGGGAAGACAAACTTAGATCCTCTAAGGCAGGGGTTTTCAATAGGAATGGGCGAATGTGGTGAAAGTGTAACTTGTTTGGTAGACATGGGACAGCTACTGGGACAGTACTGTGGGCATTCGTTTTGGACAATTAAATGTTGAAAAGAATGAAAATCCATTAAAATTAGTTATTCGAATCTGACTGTTTTCGAATGTTCATAATGAAATTGAATATCCACATTCGAAATTTCGAATGTAACATTCAATTTAACAAATACTATTCAGAAGTTCAATAGTTCATGCGCTATAAAATTTGATGCATAATAGATACAAATATATCAATCCAAATGTTTCTATTCCGAATATTGCATAATTTGAATATTACTTTTAAAGAGATTATTAGAAATACTATTACAAATATATAGATTCAAAATTTTAATTTTAATTCAAATATTGCATAATTGTAATCGAATTATTAGAAAATTTTGAATTGAATATTACATTTATAGAAAGCATTAAAAATACTATTACATAAAACGAATGTTAGAATGTTGTGCAAATATTCGAAATTGAAAACGAACAAACAAACAAATGTGTTAAAATCCGTTTCAATGTTCTAATGTTGCAAAACAATTGCCCATCCCTAGTTTTCAAACCTGTCCTCAGGCCTCTCTAATAGGTCAGACTTTCAGGATTACCATGGGTAAGAGTAGGTTAATAACCATGTTTACTAATCAGCTGACTATTTCACCTGTGCTCCAGTTCAGATATACCAAAAATCTGGCCTTTAAGGAGACCTGAGAAAAGGATTGAAAACCCCTGCTCTAAGGATCGCAGAACCCAACAAGGAATGATCTCTGCAAAGACGAAGAGCTGGATGTAGAAGGCATGCAAAGGGAACAGGGCAAGAGAATGCAGTTAGTAATAGGCCCCAATCACAAGAGGAGCAGCATATTACTGACCCAAAAACACCTATGAGTAGATTAAAAGTGAAAAGGTACAGCAATTCTGAGAATAAGGCTCTCATTAAAGTATATTCTCATATTATCTGTGCTGCAGTATGTGCACTTGGCAAGAAAAGGCCTATCCCCAGCATAAAGCATCAACTGTACAACTGCAGAAGAGAACTGAAAAAGAAAATACAGAAGGAAAATGAATACGAATTGGGGTGTACCATCACACCTACCCACTTATCATCCTTGGGAGGATATGTGAAAAAACATACATATTGCTGGAATCTGTGCGTGGAGTGAAGGGTATGGTTGAATCTGAACAGCCATGGCAGGACATCAGCTCAGGTAAGTTTCCTTTCCACATATCTGTAAGATAAATAAGTAATGTTAGTGATCTAACTTATTTACACTGTCTACCATTTGCAAATAGATGTGTAATGTGTATCAATTGTTGTTTCTTATGAACAAAATTTTAAAAACTAATATTTGTTTACCTTTTTATCTATACAGAGTCAGACTATGTTCAGGAGCATCCTAAGAAGCACGAAGTGGAGCACAAAGAGGAGTATGAAGAATATAGCCAAGCTTTGAAGCAGAACCACAAACACAGCCAGCCCAACCAACTACTTAAAGGGACACTGAACCTAATTTGTTTCTCTTGTGATTCAGATAGAGCATGACATTTTAAGCAACTTTCTAATTTACTCATATTATCAAATTTTCTTCATTCTCTTGGTATCTTTATTTGAAATGCAAGAATGTAAGTTTAGATGCCGGCCCATTTTTGGTGAACAACCTGGGTTGTCCTTGCTGATTGGTGGTTAAATTAATCCACCAATAAAAAAGGTGCTGTCCAGAGTACTGAACAAAAAAAAAAAAAAAGCTTAGCTGCCTTCTTTTCAAATAAAGATAGCAAGATAACGAAGAAAAATTGATAATAGGAGTAAATTAGAAAGTTGCTAAAAATTGCATGCTCTATCTGAATCATGAAAGAAAGAATTTGGGTTCAGAGTCCCTTTAATTACTTCAACTGCTAGAAGAGGCATGTTACACCCTTTATAATGCTACCTCCGCAGTTGTCATCAGACCTGCACCAACCCTCCCCTACAGCAACCTTTACAGAGATAGGCACTGCCTACACATATAAAACCAAAAGCCACCATGTGAAATTAACCCAGCTTACCATCAACTATCCAAGTGGTATCAGAGGCTCCAAACATGTCTATTTAGCCACAGCACATCCATGCAGAAGAGCATCAAGAACAAAAAGTCACAGTATCTAATGCCATTTGTAGCAAATGGATCACAAGAGACAGTTAGACACAATTACTTGTGAGAAGAGGGCGAATGCCAATGGACACCACAGCCACATGATAGTAATGAATGCCAACTAACAATGCATTGCTTCCGCCCTGGAATTCATGGTGGATCAACAAAGATCTGAATCAAGTAGCTAACTCATCTGTGCAGCCTCTTTTCCTCAGCCCCCCTCAAACCCTAAGAAAGCACAGTAGGTAATCCATATGTGTGCCACCTTGCACCAGTTAAAAAAAATGTTGTATTTGCTTATATTTAGTCTTAATTTTTTAAATCTATGTTGGTGGTATGCTGCTCCTCAACCTTACAGGAGTTGCTTTAAGGTATAGCCAGAATCTACTGGGGGGAAAAACTTCAAACCTCATGCTAAGTTTTTAAATAAAATATAATTTACATTGTATTACAAATCAATTATTCCTGGTTCATGATGGGGTGTTCATAACCCATCAGTAGCTAATACGCTTTAATTGTAAAAAATAATAATAATCAGCTAGATTACACGTTTTGCGGTATGAGTGAAAAAGCAGCGTTAAGGCTCTTTTTCACTACCGCTCGTATTACAGGTTTTGCAGGTTTAGCTGCACCATACACTTTTTTGGCCGTAACGCAACGTAACTACCGCAACTTTCAAAAAGTCCTTTTTTCAATGGGACTTCCTTTGTGCCGGTATCACAAGTTTGCCTGGGAGGCCAAAAAGTAGCGGTACAGCCTAAAACTACAAGATCCATAACGTAAATTGAAAGTCAGTAGTTAAGAGTTTTGCGCTACAAACCTGTAACATAAAACTCATAACTAAAGTGCTAAAAAGTACACTAACACCCATAAACTACCTATTAACCCCTAAACCGATGCCCTCCCGCATCGCAAACACTAAAATAAAATTATTAACCCCTAATCTGCCGCTCCGGACATCGCCGCTACTATAATAAACATATTAACCCCTAAACTGCCGTACTCCCGCATCGCAAACACTAGTTAAATATTATTAACCCCTAATCTGCCGCCCCTAACATCGCCGCCACCTACCTACATTTATTAACCCCTAATCTTCCGCCCCCAACGTCGTTGCCACTATACTAAAGTTATTAACCCCTAACCCTAAGACTAACCCTAACACCCACTAACTTTAATGTAATTAAAATAAATCTAAATAAAACCTACTATTAATAACTAAATAATTCATATTTTAAACTAAATACTTACCTGTGAAATAAACCCTAAGCTAGCTACAATATAACTAATAGTTCCGTTGTATCTATCTTAGGTTTTATTTTTATTTCACAGCTAAGTTTGTATTTATTTTAACTAGGTAGATTAATTAAGTTATTAACTATTTACTAACTACCTAGTTAAAATAAATACAAATTTACCTGTAAAATAACACATAACCTTACACTACAATTAAATAAATTAGTACATTTATTAAATACAATTAACTAAATTACAAAAAAACTAACACTAAATTACACAAAATAAAATAGAAATGATCAAATATTTAAACTAATTACACCTAATCTAATAGCACTATCAAAATAAAAAAGCCCCTCAAAAAAAAAAAAAAAACCCTAGCCTAAACTAAACAGCCAATAGCCCTTAAAAGGTCTATAAGAATAGGGGGCACCCTAGAGATAATATAATATGTTAAATAAAGATATAATGATAGATTTAATACTTAATATATTGTGTAATGATAATGTGTGTAATGTATATCTAAAGTAGATCATCCAATAAGGAACAGTGTGATAAATACAATTTGTTATCACAATTGATACACTATTATTCAAATATTAAAAACATTAAAAACTGTGAGAATGATTAAAGTCTTTAATCTTTGGATGGTAGACAGAGGAGATGCAAGGCAGCAATCTGTGGAGAACCCGGCCAGGATCCTAATAGGGTTATCTATAAACAAGAAGAGAGACAGATGCGCCACATGGCCCAATATTGTTTGATCCACACAAATATACGTTCAAGTAGTATTATATTAGAATCACAATCTTGAGAGCACTCCAATTAGTGCATTGGGAGCAGTCTGGGATCTATGACAGTCACCCAGCTGACCGGCCTCTTAGGGTTGATATGGAATTTCTGTGATAAAGATACAAAAAGACACAGAGGTGCCTATATGGCCTAGTACAGTCTTGCACCCAGGAGCAGTGATGTATGTAATAAGAAATATACAGTACTCACATTTGGTAGTGCATCCCTATTGATGCTATTCAAACAAGAAGGGATCAATACAGTCACCCAACAGACTATGACAAGGCTTCCACAGGAGGCAATCAGCAATTCCAATGGACCAGAGATAGAATCAAATAATCCACAATAGCAAGTGTTTGGGTAAAAAAAGTTATAAACTTTACTAACTAGGATTTAAAATCAAGCGACGCGTTTCTCAGCAACAAGCTGTTTCATCAGGCTTATAAAATATGACTTAAACACTTGCTATATATACCCACATTTGTATCAACATGATTAGCAACACCTGTGAAAGGAGTGGCTGGAGGCAACTCCCTCATTTTTGAGCCTATCAGCATTCAATATAATAAAATGACAGTCAAAATTCAAAACAAATTTGAATGTTAATACAAACTTGCCATGTGAATTCATATTCTTCACAATTGTTACCTTTATGGATAATCATTATAAATTGTATAAAAGCAATTCAAACTATGTTTAATGGCACCATTCAGTGTGATAGCTGTTTTGGTCATGTACTTAAAAGTGCTTAAACTAGATCTCCCTATTGGTAAGTATAAGGACTATAAGTCTTTTTTAAAAACATTACTTACTTGATCGTGTAATGATGTTTGAGTAGTCAGAGTCATGGTGTGTTTGTATACAGCCTGGCGTTTCCTAATAGTCATTGCGCATACGTGTGATGTCATACATCAATCACTGAGTTGTGCTATGAACGGATAATATATATCCCCGATCTATTGTGCCAGGAGGCATAAACGTTCCGATATCATCTGTCTATATAGCCCAAAAAGATCAGATGTTGATACAAATGTGGGTATATATAGCAAGTGTTTAAGTCATATTTTATAAGCCTGATAAAACAGCTTGTATCAGAGAAACGCGTCGCTTGATTTTAAATCCTAGTTAGTACAGTTTATAACTTTTTTTTACCAAAACACTTGCTATTGTGGATTATTTGATTCTATCTCTGGTCCATTGGAATTGCTGATTGCCTCCTGTGGAAGCCTTGTCATAGTCTGTTGGGTGACTGTATTGATCCCTTCTTGTTTGAATAGCATCAATAGGGATGCACTACCAAATGTGAGTATATTTCTTATTACATACATCACTGCTCCTGGGTGCAAGACTGTACTAGGCCATATAGGCACCTCTGTGTCTTTTTGTATCTTTATCACAGAAATTCCATATCAACCCTAAGAGGCCGGTCTGCTGGGTGACTGTCATAGATCCCAGACTGCTCCCAATGCACTAATTGGAGTGCTCTCAAGATTGTGAGTCTAATATAATACTACTTGAAAGTATATTTGTGTGGATCAAACAATATTGGGCCATGTGGCGCATCTGTCTCTCTTCTTGTTTATAGATAGCCCTTAAAAGGGCCTTTTGCGGGGCATTGCCCCAAAGAAATCAGCTCTTTTACCGGTGCGGAGCGGCTCCACCTTCAAGACATCCGGCGCCCAGCATCCTCTTCTTTCCACGGCTCTTCTCGAATGAAGGTTCCTTGAAGATGGCGTCCCTTGAATTCCAATTGGCTGATAATTAAAGGTGAAAAAATGCAATCAGCCAATAGGATTGAGCTCGCATTCTATTGGCTGATTGGAACAGCCAATATGATTTTTTCACTATTAATTCCTATTGGCTGATAGAATTCTATCAGCCAATCAGAATTCAAGGGACGCCATCTTCGTTGACGTCACTTAAAGGAACCTTCATTTGAGAAGAGCCTAGGAAAAAAAGAGGAGGATGCTCCAAACAGATATCTTGAAGATGGAACTGCTCCACGCCGGATGGATGAAGATAGAAGATGCCGTCTGGATGAAGACTTTTGCCCGTCTGGAGGATCACTTCTTGCCGCTTGGATGAAGACTTCTCCTGGCTTTGTTGAGGACTTCTTGCCGCTTGGATGAAGACTTCTCCCGGCTTAGTTTAAGATGGATGTCGGGTCTTCAAAAACTAGAAAAAGTGGATCTTCGGGGTTAGTGTTAGTTTTTTTTAAGGGTTTATTGGGTGGGTTTTATTTTTAGCTTAGGGTTTGGGCGGAAAAAGAGCTAAATGCCCTTTTAAGGGCAATGCCCATACAAATGCCTTTTTCAGGGCAATCGGGAGCTTAGGTTTTTTTAGTTAGGATTTTATTTGGGGGGTTTGGTTGTGTCGGTGGTGGGTTTTACTGTTGGCTGGGTGTTTGTATTTTTTTTTTACAGGTAAAAGAGCTGATTTCTTTGAGGCAATGCCCCACAAAAGGTCCTTTTAAGGGCTATGAGCAGTTTAGTTTAGGCTAGCATTTTTTTTATTTTGTGTTTTTTTTTATTTTGATAGGGCTATTAGATTAGGTGTAATTAGTTTAAATATTTGATCATTTCTTTTTTATTTTGTGTAATTTAGTGTTTGTTTTTTTGTAATTTAGTTAATTGTATTTAATAAATGTAATTTATTTAATTGTAGTGTAAGGTTAGGGGTTAGTGTAAGACAGGTTAGGTTTTATTTTACAGGTAAATTTGTATTTATTTTAACTAGGTAGTTAGTAAATAGTTAATAACTATTTACTAATTTTATCTGCCTAGTTAAAATAAATACAAACTTAGCTGTGAAATAAAAATAAAACCTAAGATAGATACAACGGAACTAATAGTTGTATTGTAGCTAGCTTAGGGTTTATTTTACAGGTAAGTATTTAGTTTTAAATAGGAATTATTTAGTTATTAATAGTAGGTTTTATTTAGATTTATTTTAATTACATTAAAGTTAGTGGGTGTTAAGGTTAGGGTTAGACTTAGGGGTTAATAACTTTAGTATAGTGGCGGCGACATTGGGGACGGAAGATTAGGGGTTAATAAATGTAGGTAGGTGGCGGCGATGTTAGGGGCGGCAGATTATAGGTTAATAAGTGTAATGTAGGTGTCGCCAGTGTCGGCGGCGGCAGATTAGGGGTTAATAAGTGTAATTTAGGTGGCGGCGACATTGGGGGCAGCAGATTAGGTGTTAATAAGTGTAATGTAGGTGGCGGCGACATTGGGGGTGGCAGATTAGGGGTTAATAAGTGTAGGTAGGTGGCAGCGATGTCGGGGTATGGCAGATTAGGAGTTAATAAGTGTAATGTCGGGGGTGACAGATTAGGGGTGTTTAGACTCGGGGTTCATGTTAGGGTGTTAGGTGTAAACATAAATTTAGTTTCTCCATAGGAATTAATGGGGCTGCGTTACGGAGCTTTATGATCCTTTATTCCAGGTGTTAGGATTTTTTTCAGCCGGCTCTCCCCATTGATGTCTATGGGGAAATCGTGCACGAGCATGTAAAACCAGCTCACCGCAGCGCTGGTATTGGAGTGCGGTATGGAGCTCAATTTTGCTTTACGCTGCAATATTGCCTGCTAACGCCGGATTTTTGTAAACCTGTAATACCATCACTGTAGGGAGGTGAGCGGTGACAATAACTTGCAAGTTAATACCAAGCAGCTCTTACCGCAAAACTCGTAATCTAGCCGAATTATAATAATAATATACAGGGCTTTAAGCGTCAATAACATCAGTGAGTAAAATCTTGAACTTGAAGGAGTTGATGTGTTTTTTAAAAATATATTATATTAAATGGCATTAGATACTGTGACTTTTTGTTCTTGCTGCTCTTCTGCATGGATGTGCTGTGGCTGAATTGACAAACTGAGAGCCCCTGATACCACTTGGATAATTGATTAATGTTGAGGGGCAGGATGGTAAGCTGGGTTTATTTGACATGGTGGCTTTTGGTTTTATATGTGTAGGCAGTGCCTATACGTAAGTGAATTGAACACTTAAACAAAACCAGTGCTAATTGAACACTTTACAAGCAGCCATCTATTGGGTATTTTATTGTTTTCAAAACAAACATAAGACTAGAAATAGGACTACCACAAATAAAAACAGGCCCCTATAGGAGATGCATCAGAAGATAAAGAAAGAAAACCACAAACATAAACCAGGAGCACTAAACAATATAATCCACAGAAAAAGAAAAATGACAAATTATTAATCTTGCCTCTAGAAACACATCTTAAAGCTTCACTTTTGTTCCAGCTCAAATTGACAAGTTTGACGCTATAAAGGATGTTTATTTATATGTAAAAAAATACTTTTTAAAAATATTATAGTTCTAATTATCATTCATCATAATTATTAAGTGATGATCAAGAAAAAATATTTTTGCCTTCTAGAAGAATCTTGGACTCTTCTAAATTAAATTGGAAAAAAAAACTAAAGTCAAAGTGTACAGTTATTCCTCCTGGTTCAATTACTCCCCAAGTTATTACTTTCCTTAATTTAGTGTGTGAGGACATACACTTGATAATAAAATCCATAAATATATCATAACTAAGGAGGAGGCAGATGATAATAAGGATATTAAATAATGGGAGCATGTGGTAGTCAAACTAAGTGATAAGGGTGGTAACATACTCCTTTGATCAGTTGAGATGTATTTAGGAGAAGGGATGAAACAGCTGGGTAATGCTCAAATTGATTAAACTCTATTTTATGACCCAAATAACACATTTTGTATTCAATATAGCAACTTGATTTTGAAAGCCCATCGATTAGACTTTGTTGATTTTCAGTGTCTAAACCAACGGTAGCTACTTTGTATTTTTTTTACCTAAAATTCATAAGGTGTCACAATCTGATGCATATATTTACATAGTGGTTATACCATCACTTTAACATTCTATCTTTTAGAAGTCACTCCCCTTTTTTTCCTATGCTTCTTAATGCTCTCCCTGCCAATTAGCAAGTATGCTGTTAATTCTGTGTTCCTAGAGAGTTTCTCCTCTAATGCTTTGTGCTGCAAACACTCTATTTTTTTACCCACTTTTTTTGCTAGATTGACTTCTATGGGGAATACGTTAACTCGAGCGTGATATTCTATGTTTGGCTTTTTACACAGCTTTTTTTAAGTTGGAAAGTTGTTTAAAATTATATGTTCTGTCTAAATCATGAATGTCTAATTATGACTTTACTGTCCCTTTAACCTGTCCGCCACCTTTTAAGGATGATTGACATCCCCTGCTAGTGACCAATTGGCTGCTAGTGAGCAGGGGGAGGCATTACACAAAGATTTCACCAGAAATGCTTGTACAATGATAAATGGAGACAGTTTTTGGTGTCTGCATTTAGCGATGTCAAGCGGACATGATGTGCTGTAGCTAATCATGTCCGACATTTAATAAATCTACCCCACTGTCTTAAATGTGAGTGCAACAAATACTATGTTGGTATGTCCCACAATCCTTTGGAGTAAGAGTTAAAGAACATTTGAGTAATATTCATAATGCCCAAAGGTAGCTCCAGAATAATAAACAAATAAATACAGTTGCAAGACATTTATTTGAATGTCACAATTCTAATCTAATAGCTATGAAATGTTAGGGAATGGATTATATCATAGTGCAATGGTTATTCCTTTTGAATATTGTTTATCCCAACAATATGAATAAAAACAACAATTTTGGGGTATTCCTGTAAATAAAATAAGGTATATGTTTTAAGAATATATAAATTTAATAATGAGAACATTATTATTTGGTTAAGAAGGTACTGAAGATCCCCATTTATATTTAAATTTATTGGTGGAATTGTGATTGTTTTTTCCAATCACATGTATTGGTTCTTTTTCAGGTACTCTATCTTGCCACAGAGTTCCTTAGTTGTTATTTTTACCTATCCAATTAGAAAACTTTTGATTGGCTGTATAAAAAATACACATAAAATGAATGCAAAGTTAAATAAAAGTTTTTATTACATGCAATATCACATGGCGATTGTCCAATAAAAATGTGAGTGATGATTTGTGCTCATTTCTAATTGGTTGCTTGGTATTTAAATTTATGGACCTCTTACTGAACATCTACTTTTATACAAGCTTGATAAAGGCTCATTTGTAGGATGACATGTGTTGTTTTTTTGGTTCTGTCTGGGTTCAGTAGTAGCTCCAACTGATGCCAAGATATCCAATTATCAGCCATGAATACCAGGGGTGCTGCAAAGTGCAAACTATGTCTCTTTTAGGGGGAGTTTGTTTTCTTTTTTTCTGAGTGGTTATAGTCTTTTTTATAGCTTTTTTGTAGTTTTAAAGAATGGTAGATAAAAAATGTACCTTTTTTAAATTATTCTCTTCTAAAGTACTATAGTGCACAAGTAAACTTTTCCTCTTTCTCTTTTAAAATTATAAGCTTATTTTTGGATCTCACATTAGAATTTTATAATGCTATCTCATTCTTATTTATTTAAAGAGTTTTCAAACTGATGCCAAAAGATGCTTCTCCATAATATGTAGCTATTATGGCAGCTACCTAGATAGCCCACTAGACTGTGCCTTCTGCATATCTGAGAATCACAGACTAATTGAATATTGAGAGAATAATTTTTTTTTTCAAAAGCTTGCTAAATAAGGCTATTTGAGGCAGAGTCTAACCACGCTCAGAGATGAATGCCTGATTTCTGAGCTCTGGATGGCATTTAAGGAAATCAGTGACCCTCAGCTAACAAAAAATCCTTATTATAACTGAAATTTAGCCTTAAAGGATTACTGTTTTTTCCGTTTTTAAATACACAATATTCACATATTTTGTTTAAGGTTTATCTATTAACATCTGCAAACCTATATATTTTAAAAAACAAAGCTTTATAAGCTTATATTTTTAATCTACATTACCCGGCCATGACGTCACCTTTTCCAGCCCACCGTTTTCTGCATAGTGTGTATACAAACACTTTGACCAATTGCAGATCGATGTTATGCATAAAATTAGCCAGCTAACCCTTCCTAATAAGCCTGCGCATCAAATCTGGTAAATCGCGTATGCGCATTGCAAATCCACTTCGAAGAACCCGAAGTTACCCACACCATAGTTTGTTTCACGCTTGCGCATTTGAGTGAAAAATCTATGCAATCGGTTAGCCAGACTTTCTAATAATGTTAGAAACGTCTTATCTGTTGCCAAATGTGTTCTGTCAGTTTACAATGAAAAAAGAAGTAAAGCAGTAATTTTGTTTTCCCTTTATGTGTGATGAATTGTTTATTTTCTGCATTTATTTATTTTTGGGAACTCAAAACCGTATATCCTTTAATTGTATTTAATTAAAGGATATACGGTTTTGAGTTCCCAAAAATAAATAAATGCAGAAAATAAACAATTGATCACATATAAAGTGAAAACAAAATTACTGCTTTACTTCTTTTTTCATCGTAAACTGACAGAACACATTTGGCAACAGATGTATTGAAGATTGATTTCTAAATTATCATTTGCTCGTTTATTCTAGGGAGATTCTCAAAGCGTAGTCAAGAAGATTACTTACGTGACTTGCGCAGCTCAATCGACTGCAGCTCTATAGATTCTACTGCCTTAGGTATCTTCAGATGCTGACGTTTGCGGTGACGCTGAGCTAACTCGCGCATGCGCAATACTTACCAAAGACGCCATGTTTCAACTGCAGTTGTCAGCACGGATTGGGAATCCGTAACTGCAGAGCTACAAGTAGGTTTGGAAAAATTAAATATTTGAAACAGATATATTTTATAAACGCTAAATATTTGGTAAATAATGTAAATTAGAAAAATATATAGTTAGATGTATATTACGTTATTTATATGATTTCATTTAAGGCTTTAAGGAGCAGATCGCAACTCACATACATCAGAGAGATGTAATTGTAATACGCAACTATCGCCAAACAGCCTAAGGCCTAAGCACCCAGTGCACCACTTCCCTGAGTAGATCAGAGCGGCAATCCACCAACCTTTGGCCACAACTTACACAGAATCCTGGTGGCTCTTGTGGACACAGCATAACTTGAAAAAATATTCCTGTGAGAGTAGAAACCTCCACCGCGGCAAGTCCGTCATGATCCGGACCAACTGAAGGCCGCAGCGCCATCCTGAACAGAGGATGTTCTTTTCCACTATGCTGCCTTGACCTTAAATATAAGGACACTGAGTCATTTTGACCCAAATGAGGTCCCTACATCAAAGCATCTTATGTAATTAACAAACCACAGCAGGATGATTAATAAATAGGCATCAAGGCCACTATATACACACACTTCACAGTATCTGACACAGTATATATTACCCCACAATAAGTTTAGGGTTTTGATATGTGTCCAACTAAGTGATCTTCTCAGATTTAATCTCTGAATTAGGAAAACAGATAATATAAACATTTTAAGATTCTAATAGATCTACAGTACAGATGCAAATGATGCTCTAACTACACTACTTACTAGTCACCTAGCTGCCATATAGGGGATAGGCCCCACAGATCTGCTATATCTGCTGACAAAGAACTACTATAAACTTAGGGAGTGTCTTTCTATAAATTAAGCAACTAAGGATGGCTTCTAAAAAAATCTTCCAAAATAGATAAGCCCAGCAAGCCTTCAGCAATGAATGCATACTTTAAACCATCCAAAGCTAGTAAGCCTACTAACCAAGCTAATACAGAAGCTGAAGAAGATCTAGAACAAGATATAGAAGCAAGCAATAGTGATGAAGATCAAGTACCTGTCACAAAAGTGGACTTACGTTCTCTAGTTTCAAAAAAAGATATCTCATCTAACTTTGAAAAGTTATGGGGAAAAGATTGATTCTATGCACACAGCCATGACAAATAGTTTAACTGAAATTAAAAATTGGATATTGCTGACTTAGGAGGCAGGATAGAAATCTTGGAAGAATACAAAGAAGCACTCACTGATGATTTATCTACAGTATCTCAAACTATCACTTCTCAACAACAGCTTCTCACTGACCTTCAAGACAAAATTGAAGATCTAAAGAACAGAGGATGACAAAATAAGACTGAAAGATATCCCAGAATCAGTCCAAAATAAAGATCTGCAAGCATACCTACAGCAGCTTTTCAAAAATATTACAGGAGGCAGCGAGGAATCCAGCTACAATATAGAAAGAGCTCACAGAGCCCTCATAGCTAAACCTAGAGGAGAAGCCCCACCACGGGACATAATAGTAAAGATGTTCGCTTTCCAAGATAAAGAGAAGATATTAACTGCAGCAAGGAATGGCAATGTGGTGCAATTTTATCAAGACCTCAGGACACTTCAACGCAGAAGCCTACTGAGACCACTAACCACTTTGCTGAGAAAGCACCAAATTCAAAACAGATGGGGATTCCCCTTCACCTTACACATCATTAGAGATGGAAACGCTACATCTATTAAGAAAGTGGAGAAAATCTAAACAGTCTGTCAACTACTAGGCCTAGAGACTCCCCCCGATACCAACGGACACTCCCCATCTCTATCGACAAGCTCACAGCTTCCACAGCATACTGTTAGACAATCTAAATGGCTAACAGTGAACAGAAAGAAGGAGATGACCTAATGAACTCCAGTATTCATTTCCCTGAAAAGTGTATCAAATGGGACATAAAGCCTGAGGTCCCCATTTCTTGACTCCACCTCACCTCTTAGTTACAAGCCTTCTTTGTATAGGTGATGTATGAGATGTTATATGTACTGTTTTATGAAAAGTTATCTATTGTTATTAGTGTTAATGATTATCTGTTAAGGTTGAATTTCATGTAATTTTTAATTGCACCCCCCTTTACCATTTACATGTGACAATTTTGGATTAATATTATTCCCACACACCGGGATTAGTTTTGTTTATTGTTCATTCACAAGTCATTTCTGATCTGGTTTTTCTTTTTTTTATTATTTAATGCTGAGTCACATAACCTTTATACTGTTTTACTTAAAGGAAGCTATTTCAGACAAGAGACTAAACTGCTATTGCTAACTGAGTTTCTACTAGGGGATAATCTAGGGGATTTTAGAACCCTAGACACCTATTTACAATGACAAAAATTCACCTAATCTAACATAATGTGAGAGGCTTGAATTCTGATGTAAAACGTTGGGTAGCTATGTCCCAATATCATAGTTTACAAGCCAATGTCCTCTTTCTACAAGAGACCCATCTTATTAGAACACAAATCCCCAAATATTGGTCCAAACTATATACAAGGCATTATCATGCCACAGCTGACACTAAGAAAAGAGGAGTATCTATCCTAATCCACTCATCTCTAGTCTTCACACACGATTCCACTATCACAAATCCTGAAGGCAGATAATCTAGTAGTAAAAGGCCAAATAGGTGATTCTGACATTATTCTTTGTAATACATATGCACCCAATGAAAACCAACATACCTTTTTTAAACATATATCTCATCTGATGATCCACTGGTCACAACACAAGATTACATTAGCGGGAGATTTTAATATTACAATGTCAGCCAACAAATCAACTCAAATCACTAACATCTCTAATAAAAACCAACGTCACAATAGAATACTTTCACTCCCTATTCACTTATAGATACCTGGAAAATCCTATATGGTAACACTAGTGATACCACATTTTACTTAGCGGAACACCAGTCTCACACCAGAATAGGCTATATATATATACTAGCCAGATCCTACTCCCTCTCATACTATCCTCTAAAATTCATAAATGCACTTGGTCCGACCATTCACCAATTTCTCTCCTCCTAGACGGGGTCCAAGACGTTAAGAGAACAAGATCCTGGACATATGACCCTAGCTACCTTAAAGACACAAATATTATAAAAAGAAAGAAGTGGAGATACCGATATATCCTAAAAAGACAAGGGTTACTGCACACACCTTAAACAAATACCAAGACTCAACAATAAATATTACCAAAAATAATTTTTATAGTGCATTTAAGTATACACAAATACATTACCAAAAAACACACAAAGACACACATAAAATACAACACATGGGCCCCACATACACCCTATAAGGTAACTAAGCCAGCTAACAATATTTTAAAAATAAATACAGGCACTATACTAAATACCAAATGCTTAAAAATAGATGCAAATATAACAGCTGACAGGTTATAGCTGTTGCTTGGTCAGTTCAAATAACCATAATATGTCCCATAAAGTATGATGGTAATTGCGGGGTCAAAGCAGATAGAAATAAAAGTAAATACCGCAAAGATGGTTAAATAGCAAGCAGCGATGTTAAGTCATGCATTGATAAAAGTTCGTTAGTAAAGTGGCGTAGTGCATGTAAAGTTAATTTAAGGGCATAAGTATCATCCCTTCTCTGTCCACCTGCTCAGAGCAGACGGACAGCGTTATGGAGCAGCGGTCTTTAGAAACATGGGCCCGCAAGCCAGAGCTTGATAAATGGGCCTCATTAACTCAGGACAAAATTAGCGAACAACTGACTGAATGTTGTAATATTAACCTACATGCCACCATCAACCCACTAACTACATGGGCAGTACATAAAGTTTACATAAGAGGGATACTGATCCAAAGTAAATCACAATTGAACAAACAAAGAAAAGCTAAAATAACACAACTCCAAACCGAAATAGCAAACTTACAAATCCAACATAAACTAACACAAAAACAACCCATCCTAACCGCTCTTAATAATAAACGGGATTTATTAAATGACCTCTTGGATACTAATGCTGCAAAAGCAATATTGAAACTGAAAACACAATACAGGTGGCCCTCGTTTTACAACGGTTCAATTTACACCGTTTCAGAATAACAACCTTTTTTTCCAGTCATGTGACTGCTATTGAAAAGCATTGAGAAGCAGTGCATTTATCAAAATAGCCAGTAGGTGGAACTGTCCGCTTGTGTTGCAGCAAAGCCAAGCAAGCTGAAATTAATCAGTTTAACCAGACCTGAGCTATCAAGCAGATTTCAAAGGAACAAGATATTCCTGTCTATAAATCAGTCCAGGTTGGAATGCATAGAAAGAACTGTTTGCAGAAAAATGCAAGTGAAGTCTGTGTTGTGTGATTATTTTATTAAGTTTATAATGCTGTTTAGCAAATGTTTTTGTTCATTTAACTTAGTTTAATTATATATTCTGTGTTGCGTGATTATTTTATCAGGTTTATAATGATGTTTAGCATTTAAAGTCTTCATTTCAAAGCTTTAAAAATTATGTATTAGGTGTTACTTATTACAATTTTGAGAGGGGCCTGGAACCTAACTCCCTCACTTCCAATTGACTTACATTATAAACTGGGTTTCAATTTACAACGGTTTCGATTTACAACCATTCCTTCTGGAACCTAACCCCGGCGTAAACTGAGGGCTACCTGTACTATATAAATGCTAATAAGCCCGATAAATACCTGGCTCACAAAATACGTGAAAGATGCAAAGCATTAGCTATCCCTGTTATAGCACAATCACAAGGCATATCAACTTCCCACCCCCAAGAGATAGTAGACACTTTTGCTGATTTCTATAATGGCAAAAAGGTCTTCTACTCCCCTAACACAGATACCTATACCACTGAATTTTTGTCGAATGCTAAATTAAAGGGAGACTAAACTCAATTTTTTTCCATTAATGATTCAGATAGAACATGCAATTTTAAGCAACTTTCTAATTTACTCCGATTATCAATTTTTCTTCGTTCTTTGCTATATTTATTTAAAAAGCAGGAATGTGATGCATAGGAGCCGGCCCATTTTTTGTTGAGAACCTGGGTTATGCTTGCTTATTGGTGGGGGAATGTCAGCCCACAATAAGCAAGTGCTATCCATGGTGCTGAACCTAAAATGGTCTGGCTGCTAAGATTTACATTCATGATTTTCAAATAAAGATAGCAAAAGAAGAAAGAAAAATTGATAATAGGAGTAATTTAGAAAGTTGCTTAAAATTGCATGCGCTATCTGAATCACAAAAGAAAACATTTGGATTCAGTGTCCCTTTAATTACTATTTTGGGGAAGATTGTGAGACCCTTAATGCCCAGATATTATTTTAGCAATAAAAGAACTAATAAAAAAGGCAAAGCTGCTGGCCCAGATGGCTTTCATGGGGAGTATTACAAATTGTTTATAACCATTCTGATCCCCCACCTGACTAAATTTTCCAATTATATTTTGGAAGGCCACACCATACCTCCTGAACTTCTTGCAGCTAAAATTGTTGTCATTCCCAAACCGGGAAAAAATCCTAAATTTTGCTCTAACTACCACCCAATCTCCCTTATTAATCAAGATCTCAAAATCTTTACAAAAATTCTTGCCATCCGACTCAAATCGATATTACCCTCCCTTGTGCATCCTGGCCAAGTAGGTTTTATAAAAGACAGAGAGGCACCCGATGACATCAGACATATGATAGACACTATTTATTACCTTACAAGTTGTTTCCAATTCTCAACTACACAAGACAGGGGTGTCCCCTCTCTCCTCTATTATTCGCCTTCTGCATAGAACCACTGGCAGCTAAAATCAGAGTTTCTCCGGATATTAGAGGTGTCAAAATGCAGTCTACTGAATATAAACTGACATTATTTGCGGACGACATTATATTGACCATCACCAGACCACTTATTTCACTCCCCAACTTATATAACCTATTAGGCGACTTCTCCACTATATCAAGCTATAAGATTAACTTTGACAAATGCGAACCACTCCCAATGTCATTACCATCCCAAACACAAAAAATGATAGAAACTAACTTTAACTTACGATGGGCCAAACACTCCCTTAAAGGGACAGTCTACACCACAATTTTTATTGTTTAAAAATATAGATAATACCTTTATTACCTATTCTCCAGTTTTGCATAACCAACACTGTTATATTAATAACTTTTTACCTCTGTGATTACCTTGTATCTAAGCCTCTGCAGACTGCCCCTTATCTCAGTGCTTTTGACAGACATACACTTTAGCCAATCAGTGCAGACTCCTAAATAACTCCACAGAATGAGCACAATGTTATCTATATGACACACATGAACTGGTACTGTCTAACTGTAAAAAACATTCAAAATGCTCTGAGCTAAGAGGCGGTTTTCAACGGTTTAGAAATCAGTTTGAGCCTACCTAGATTTAGCTTTTCAAAAATTCCACCAAGGGAACAAAGCAAATTTAATGATAAAAGTAAATTGGAAAGTTGTTTGAAATTACATGCCCTATTTGAATCATGGACGTTTAATTTTGACTAGACTGTCCCTTTAAATATCTATGGGTTTATCTGATGACTCAATATAGCCAACTATATAAATATAATTAACTACCCATCTTCAAGGACATAAGACAAGATATTCAAAAATGGTCAACTTATTCGTTCTCTTGGTATGACCACTTAGCTGCAGTAAAAATTAATGTATTACCATGCACACGATACCTCTTTAGGGCTCTTCCGATCAAAATCTCCGATTTATCCACTCTACAATCTGAACTCATAACTTTTATAAGGGTGAAAAAATCACCTAGAATTCCCTTATTAGTTTTTACAAGGCACAAAACTCTGGGGAGAGGGTTGGTGCCCCCAACTTGATAGACTACTACTGGGCTTCTAGATTAGCCCAGACGACATCACTAAATAGACTTACTACAGAAGTTATTTGGGCTACTTTGGAGATAGAGATGGGGGGATGGGATCACCCAGAAGATATATTATGGGAAAAATTACCTTGGAGCAAACACCCGCAGCAACATAGGTCCCCCACCTCAAAGTCCACAATATTCTTTTGGAACACAATCGCAAGACACACTAAGCTGATACCTTATCATTCTTTGGCCACACATAGATTAGTGGATAAACGGAGGAACCTAAGAGAAAATGCCATTAAAACCACATTTAGATGGTATCTAACCCCACGTCAAATGTCCCACATGTCCCCCACAGGTAATAGGCAATGATACAGAGGATGTAATGAGGTGGGCTCTTATCGACATATGTGGTGGGAATACGAAAAAGTAAAGAGGATATGGGGCTTCTTGTCTTTGTTACTCAGCTCTTTATTAGATGATAATATCCAACTACCATTTCTCAAGCTCTGCTACACGAACGCATTCGCCAATATAACAAACCTATTAACACTTTTATTAAGATATTGTGTACCATTACCAGGACCTGTATAGCTAAATACTGGAAAACAGGAGTACCTACATAGTCAGAAATACTTAATAAGATTAATCTAACTTATTCAATGTATGAGTCAGAATCTTGGATATTAGATAACAAAGATATGGTACACAAAATATGGTTTTATTGGATACTGAAAGGCAACACCATCAATCCAGTCCTTCCAGTAAGGGTAACTACTATTATGGGATAAAAGACCATTCAATATCACTTTAGCTCCTACAACCAAGCAGCTACTATATAAAAATATTAAGAAACCCACATTAGCAAATAATAAACTACTCAGCATTTCTATTTTTGTTTTATTTACCTTGTTTGTACAAGTTTTTGTTATCAGTTTTGTATAGATTGCAATGATTTCCTTCATAATAGTGTCTCCGACACTGCTTGGATATTTTGGGCAGAACTAGGAGGTCAACTTTCCACCCACTAGATTCACAGACTATTAAAGACATTTCATAAATTATGGTGAATCAAAACAGAGACTAGAATATTATTGCAATATCCAAAGGAAATACGTAATATGCAATTTGACTTGTTGTTTGTAAACAGTAATATTATTGTTCATAAAATTCTTCTTAATAAAAGATTTAAACATAAATAAGACTATCTGATCTAATAGCAATGTGCATACATCAATTGGACCCATCACATTTGGAATATTTGCAATATTAACCCCTTAAGCCAATATGATGTATATATAGGTCATGCAGTACTTTGCTTATTGTACTACACAATGCATATATATACGCCAGAGCTCCAGGAAGCTCCAGCAGTCTCAGCTGTTAAGTTACAACAGAGAGCTGGAGTTCCTGAGCTCCAGGCATCTGCCTGAAAATGGAAACGGAACACGATCCGTGCTCTGGTTCCATATTAAAGCAGAAGTCGGATCGTTACAGATGGTGACACTGTGTGTGTCACCGTCTGTAACGATCATCTGCTGGTGCCGGCAGGAGGTTCAGGAGGGAATCCGGGAGGATGGTGGGTGGTCCAGCAAAAAAATAAAAAAAGAGAGAGGGAGGGATGGAAACCTACACTACAGAAAAAAAGAAAATACAAGAAAAAAAAGTGTGCCCCTGTGGTGTTGTTTCTTTGGTATTTATGTGTAGTGTGATAGGAGCGCCTAAAGGTGGATTCCTGCTGCTAAAAAAGTTCTTCCCTCAAAGAGAACTAAATGGTGGATAAGAAGAAAAAATGGGGTTTATTTAGCAGCGCTAAAAAAAGCTAGGAAATGATGATACCAATCTAATTTATGTTTTATACAATCTAGTTTATTTAAAAATTCTTATAACACATAAAAACAACAGCAAATGCTTTTCCTAATTAATAAAGGGACGTCTCCCTTATACAACACTTATAAAAACAGACTAGAACCATATAATCCTAGAATTCCAGGTATAAAGGAATTAATTCTATAGATAACATATGGCAAGCAACAAATTTCTAAGATAAATGGTGAATTGAATATTTAAAAGGCACAAATGTATCAGTCCTAACAGCTTTACAGTTCTTCAGTAACAAATACAGTTATAAAGTTACACAGTTACTTTCCTTGGACATATAATTGGCTCAGGTGTGCTGGATAGTTAAAAAGGCAAAAAACAGCCAATATTCTGATTTAGGTGCCAAAGCAATCGTGGTTAATGGAAATGGTTAATTTAACAGATGAATACCTTGATGTCTTTAAAGTTCAGTTTGCGTGTTTTAAAAAACGTAGTGCAAATTAGTGTAGAGGTACCTTAATCTGTCCTGGTTGCAACCGCTGATATTCTTCACTGTGAGGGATTCACAGACTGTTTGTTCCTGGTGCTTCTGATAAGTCACCTGACCTTCTCTTTGATTCAGAGGTCAGGGGTGATGATCCGTTCTGGCGATGTAGTTATCCTTTTTTTTTTTTTTTTTTCCTTTCTTCTTATAGCCCAAATATTGTTTTCATTTGGGTTCCCTCAGACTTCTTAAGGTTTGAAGAAATCTTTGGTCAGTGTTTAGCAGTAACACCGTATTCCCTGAAGTTACCAAAGGTAGATTTTAACTTGCAGGGTCAGGAGAAAAGTTTAAAGTTGCAGGGTCACACAGCTTTGTGACAGTAGTAAATGAAGTTTAGTAGAGTGTAGCAGGTCCCATTCAACGCGTTTCACCCTTCTGGGCCAATTATATGTCCAAGGAAAGTAACTGTGTAACTTTATAACTGTATTTGTTACTGAAGAACTGTAAAGCTGTTAGGACTGATACATTTGTGTTGTTTCTTTGGATCAAGCAAATTAAATTTAGAAAGAAATATATTCACAGATTAGCAAGCACTTGAAAAGTTCTAATCACACACGGTGGATGATTAGAAGCCGACCAGCTGACATTGAAACCAGGAGATGCAGGATATAGTTCGTCAAACATGCAATTTCAGATGCCGATGCCCACAACGAAAACTGTAAACTTGCTCTTGGATTCAGAATCATTCCTCTCATTAAAGCTCAGATCGCCAATTCACATAAAACAAAAAAATATTTAAATTAAAAACACATAAAAGTATATCACACTCACAACGCGTTTCTCGGTTATATCTTTTCATCAGGTGTGGGAGGGAATCCAGGAGGCAGGTGGGTGTTCCAGCAGCAGAGGAGGTTAATTATCGCGTGCCTGCAAACTAGCAGATTTGCGCGATAAATTAGCTCTCCACTTGTAATCTAGCCCTGTATATTGTTTGTTATTTTTACCAGTTGTCATTTTCTGCAAAAAAATGCTCTAAATGACAATGGGCTAGATTATGTGTGGAGCACTCGAGGGTAAACTGCATTAGAAGTAAGCTTATTGCGTCAGGTAACACGCGTATTACAAGTTAAAAGTAAAATGTTTTTGCTTGTGCACAAAAAGCCGGTTAGCATATTGCAACCATATTCACGTATTCCTTCATAGAAGTCAATTGAGCAAGAAAAGTGTGTGTGGGGGGATATATATATATATATATATATATATATATATATATATATATATATATATATATATATATATATATATAGTGGAAAGGCCACAGCAAATACAGTCAGGAAACTGTGTTTTAAATGCAGTATTTCTTTAATAAAAGTAAAACAAAGTCTCTTTCCAGAGTGAGGGTACATTTCCCCTTTAAGTGAAAAATGCTTTTCAGCAGCAACAGAAAATACATAAACAAAAAGAACTACTCCTTTTAGGAGACTAACTAACAGTAGTTTCCCTAACTACTATTACTGGTCCAGCTACTCTGGCTGCAGTAAAAAACAAACAGATATTCACAGTTGCTTACAAAATAAACAGTTTTCTCACCAGACCTTAAACATGCATGCAGACAGGTATTAGACAGGTACTTTACTGGTCTCCATGTACACCCTCCCAGTGCAGCCTGATACTGAGACCTCTTCCTGCTTTTTCAGAGCTATTATATAGCCCTGGGCCTGATTAACAAGTATCTGTCTCACCACAAAAGTAAAAGGTTGTAAGGACAAGAACCACCTGTTGATTCTTGAGTTTTTATCCCTATTGGTGTGCATCCACTTTAACGGGGCATGATCAGTGTAGCATAGCGCTGTTCTTGTGGTAACAGTTACCTGCTCAGAAAAAAGAACAGGGTATTCCTCATCATCAAAATATTGAGACAGTAAGACAATTTAACCAAACCCAGATGCGTCTGTCTGGAGGAAGAATTCCTTACTAAAGTCAGGAGCCACAATGATAGGCTCTCAACAAACTGCTGAACATAGATCAGCAAAAGATTCTTCAGCCTTGCTGTCCTACCTTACCGTTTCTGGGCTTCTTGCTTTAGTAAGGTCAGTGAGGGGAGCTGCCCTTGTGGCAAAATGGGGAATGAACCTTCGGAAGTAGCCTACAATAAACAGAAATGCTCTGACTTGCTTCTTTCTCAGTTGCCTTGGCCAGTTCTGTATTGCCTCTATCTTGCTAAGTTGAGGCTTTACCATTCCTCTACCAACCACATATCCCAAGTATTCAGCCTCAGCCAGACCTCAGCCCCGCCTTTCTAAATATGTCCAACACTGCCTGCACTTTTTTAGATGGGAATCCCAGTCTGAGCTATGAATGATCAAATCATCCAGATGTTTAGCAGCCTTTGAAAGGTTGCTGGGGCTCTATGGAGACCAAAAGGCATTATTATATATTGAAAAAGACTATTGGGAGTAGCAAACCCAGTTTTCTCTATGGCCTGCTCTGTTAATGCTATCTGCCAATACCCCTTTGTCCGGTCCAAAATAGAGAGAAATTTGCCCTTTGCTAGTCTCTCTACTAGTTTGTCGACCCGGGGCATGAGATATGCGTCAAACTTAGAGATCTCATTTAATTTTCTAAAATCATTACAGAACCTGATAGACCCATCAGGTTTAGGCACTAGAACTGTTGGGCTTGATCCATTGCTTTGAGACTCTTCTATCACCCCTAGCTTGAGCAGTTTCTTAACTTCTGCCCTTACAGCTTGTCTTTTTGCCTCAGGAATTCAGTATGGTTTAACAATAAGGGTCACTCCTGGTTCTGTGATAATGTAATGTGCTATCTCTTGTATTCTACCAGATATTGTTGAAAAAAACATCTCTATTCCTCTCAACTAACCTTCTAGCCTATTCTGCTTGCTGAGGGGTCAGTTCTGTAGAAACTGCCACTGACTGCTCTGGGGTTTGAGATTCTGTCTGTGTATTGCCCACTGCCACTGTACAGGCCTCCCTATCTTTCCACGGCTTAAGGAGGTTTACATGAAGCACTGATTCCTTCTTATGGCAGTCTGGCTGACTAACCTTATAGTTAACTCCATTTATCTGTTCTATGATTTCATATGGCCCCTGCCACCGTGCCAGAAGCTTAATTTTGGCAGTTGGGACTAGAACCATTACCCGTTCATCCCTATTGCACTGTCTCACTTTAGCACTCTGGTCATAGTAAAGCTTTTGGGTACCTTGAGCCTGTTCCAGATGCTTGCAAACAAGAGGAACAATTCAAGTCAAACACTCTTGGATTTGTTCCATATTAGTTCCTGGAACACCATGTTCCTCCCAAGTGGAATGGAGAGAAACTCGTGGAGCTTTGGGGAATCTCCCGGACAGCAGATAACAAGTAAGGAAGCAGTAGGTTCCAATCTCTCCCATCCCTGCTAACCACATTTCTTAACATCCCTTTAAGAGTACGGTTAAATCTTTCTCCCAGCCTGTCGGTTTGGGGATGGCATAACTCCTTCATAATACGTGAGACAAACGGCGTTCACTGGTCTGTGAGCATTTGCTTTGTTTTGCCAACCCAGAAAAATACCTGAATCAGTTCCTTTGCTATAGTTTTGGCATTTGCCTTAGGTAGAGGAATAGCCTCTGGATACCATGTTGCATAATCGTGTATCACTAAAATGTACTGGTGACCTTGAGCAAATTTTTTGAATGGGCTCACTAGGTCAATGCCAATCCTCTCAAACAACACATTGATTATGGGGAGAGGTATGAGAGGAGCCTTTAACTTGGGCTTTGGTGATGACAACTGGCACTCTGGCAAGAGGCACAAAACCTTTTAATCTCCTCATATACACCTTGCCAAAGGAATCTCCTGAAAACCAGTACTTGAGTTTTTTTCCACCCACAAGTGTCAACCCCAACAGGTGAGAGTTGGAAAAATCAAGCACCTTCCTGGTATAGGAGAAAGGCACAACTAGTTGCTCAATCTCTTGGCCATCGTCTGAGGTAACCCTGTAAAGGAGATCATTTTTTAGGATAAAATATGCATATGTACCTTTTGTGTGACCTTCTACAGATAGTAGGATATAGTTGTTAATAATTAATATTTTGCATACTTTCATCCTTTGTTATTTCTTTCTGCTCAGATACATTTTCATCTATGTAAATATAATTTTTTTTAACAAAGTATTAATTACCAAAAATCTGCATTCACAAATTAAAATATAAATATATTTCTATATCTGTGAATACATTTATATTTGTATTTGCTAATGTTTGACATTTTACATTGCACATAGTTAATTAAATATCAAGTTTCCTGAGAAATCAAATATCAGTATAGTGCATACAAAAAGATAGAAGCGCTCAACCTGGGAATGAACAATAGCATAATAGCTTGTTATATGACTAGTTACCACCCTAGCAGCAGCCTATTTTTGCTTAACATCTGCTTTTCACAGAGAAGAACTTTTGATCTGGCATTTCTGGCACAAATGAGTCCTGACAAATATAGTCAGAACAAGTGATATTTTTTTTTAGCCAAACCATTTGCACATAATGTGACAATGGACATTTTAAAAAAGTTAAATGTTCATCTTCGTCGTGTACATTTTTTTTCCAATATTAGGAACAGGGATGTGATGGGATGGGTCCTCAGAACAATTATTAATCTGCTGTGAAATGTCGGAAACTGGATTTACCAACCTCAAAAGGTTCAGGAAATCTTTTTCATACTGCTTAAATTTGAGTCGGCAAGTTTTTTAAATTTGCCAAATTGTTTTTTCTTCTTTAAAACCGTCATTTTTATGTCAGTATCTGCGATGTCACTCCACATGACATCCTTTTCACATGGATTCTTTTCCCTCCTCTGTGATCCCATATGGTAGATATATTGTGGCTCTAAGGCGGCTAAAAGCACCTCATTTTCTTCCAGGGCACAGCATGATGTACTTTGGATATATTTTTCAAGACTAATGGGATTTAAGGAAGTGATCCAATTGCTATTTTCTTTGTTGTGCAATTAGTAAAATGTGTTATAAATTCTCATTGGCTGTTAATACGAATGATAATTGTATTTGTGTTGAAATAAAGTTTGCACTGTATTATGGTTGATGTGTGTTTTGTTAAAACAAAGTGTGATTGGTTAAAAAGTGTGGCACAGTTAGAATTTCAAATGAATTGTATTACATTATGTATATGTTAGATACCTATAGACTGACCCTACACTTTATTAGTGAAGACAACAAAATACTCCATACAAATATGCTTAATAAAATCATGATCACTAGCATTATTGGGACTGTCTTGAGATATCCTTACATCCAATATTTCTAGCAGAGGCTTAGTTGATGTTAATTGTAAGGCCTAAGGAAGTATGGCATATTGCAGAACTGAATGGGCACAGCATTTTTGCCTTGGTTTTGGTGGTGTAACACACTCCCTTTGGATTCCTAAGTGAACACTGTTGTGAAAGCTTATTTTCTGGAGTATTAATATGCCAGTGCTCCAAATATTTAAATAAATGTTCCAAATGACAATACATCTGTGTCTTTATTTGTTATTCATAATTGGAGATTGTTTTTTTAGCAGCTGCAGTGTATATCTATTTCTTAATAATAAAAACAATATTTGGCTATATCTTTCAATTTGAATAAAATATTTTTAGTAATTCATAATAATATGATAATGTTTAAATATTGAAAATAATCCAATTCAATGTAATAGCACTTAATAAAAACACAACCATCCAAAGTAGCAGCCTATGTATTTACTTTGGGGTGACTTCTTTGTGCTATATACGGTCCCTAGCAAAAATATTCACCCCCTTGGCATTTTCCCTATTTTGTTGCATTACAATCTGGAATTAAAATGGATTTTCATTTGGAATTTATGTAATGGACATACACAAAATAGTCCAAATTGGTGCAGTGAAATGAAGAAAATAACTTGTTCTAAAAAATTCAAAAAATAATAAACTGAAAAATGGTGTGTGCATATGTATTCACCCCCTTTGCTATGAAGCCCCTAAATAAGATCTAGTGCAACCAATTACCTTCAGAAGTCACATAATTAGTTAAATAAAGTCCACCTGTGTGCAATCTATGTGTCACATGATCTGTCATGATCTGTCATGATCTCATACACCTGTTCTGAAAGGCCCCAGATTCTGCAACACCACTGAGCAAGGGGCACCAACAAGCAACCGGCACCATAAAAACCAAGGAGCTCTCCAAACAGGCCAGGAACAAAGTTGTGTGAAGTTCAGGGTTAGGTTATAAAAAAAAAATATCCAAAACTTTGAGCATCCCACAGAGCATGTTAAATCCATTATTAAAAAAACGCAAACAATATGGCATTACAAAAAACCTAATAGAAAAGGTTCAGCACTCCTGACCAGGCAAACAGATGCACGCTGTAGAGACCCTGCAGTAGCCTCTTACAAAATCCAGAAACAGCAAAAAACATCATGATTAAGGTCAGATTGTGACCAAAACGTTGTTTGTTATTTGCTGTGATGTTGTGCCTGTCTCACTAATCAAGAAGTCTTTATGCATTAAGAAGGTGCTGCTGTTTTTTGCTGTTTCTGGATAACAAAAAACCTGCCAAGAGAGGGCCGCCCATCAAAACTTACGGACCAGGAAAGGAGGGCTATAATCAGAGAGGCAACAAAAAGACCAAAGATAACCGTGAATGAGCTGCAAAGCTCCACAGCAGAGATTGGAGTATCTGTCCATAGGACAACTTTAAGCCTTACACTCCACAGAGCTGGGCTTTATGGAAGAGTGGCCAGAAAATAATGTTGCTTAAAGAAAAAAATTACTAAACAATTTTGCTGTTCACCAAAAGGCATGTGGGAGACTCCCGAATCATATGGAAGAATGTACTCTGGTCATATAAGACTAAAATTTAGCTTTTTGTCCATCAAGGAAAACACTATGTCTGGTGCAAACCCAACACCTCTGATCACCCCGAAAACACCATCCCCACAGAAAAGCATGGTGGTGGCAGCATCATGCTGTGGGGATTTTTTTCATCGTCAGGGACTGGAAAACTGGTCAGAATTGAAGGAATGATGGATGGTGATAAATACAGGGACATTTTTGAGGGAAACCTGTTTCAGTCTTCCAGAGCTTTGAGACTGGGACAGAGGTTCACCTTCCAGCAGGACAATGACTCTAAGCATACTGCTAAAGCAACACTCGAGTGGTTTAAGGGGAAACATTTAAAGATCTTGGAATAGCCTAGTCAAAGCCCAGACCTCAATCCAATTGAGAATATGTGATACGACTTAAATATTGAAGTACACAAGAGGAATACATCAAATTGAAGGAGCAGGAGCAGTTTTGCCTTGAAGAATGGGCAAAAATCCCAGTGGCTAGATATGCCTAAATTATAGAGACGTACTTGCAGCTGTAATTGTTGTAAAAGGTGGCTCTACAAAGTATTGAATTTGGGGGGTGAATAGTTATGCACGCTCAAGTTTTGTTTTTTTTTCTTATTTTTTGTTTGTTTCACAATAAAAAATATTTAGCATCTTCAAAGTGGTAGGCATGTTGTGTAAATAAAATGATACAAACACCCCAAAATCTATTCTAATTCCAGGTTGTAAAATAGGTAAAAAGGCCAAGGGGGTGAATTTTTGCTAGGCACTATAGCAAATGTTAGAGTAAAAACTCCATTCAAGATTAACATGTTGATTACATAAACGTATTTATGTGCGTGCAATGTGAATATGTTTAGAATACTGTTCACGTTCTCGAAAGGAATCTCTATAAATGAGTTATTTCCACATTTTATTTATGTTCATTTTGTAATATTCACATCCACAATGTAATCAAATTATTCCACATAATTTCTGCATAAACAGTTATTTGCTTGCAAACTACATAATGCCTCTGCCATGTTTAACAAGTAATCATAATGCACGCACACGTTTATGTAATAATCTCCAACTTTACCCTTGCTCAGTATACTAGTTTCAGTAGCAGTGTTCTGAGCTACCCAGGCTTTAGGGTGTGCATATGGTAACATGTGTTGCACCCCAGGACAGCACACGTATATTGAGGCTGGAGATCACTATCCTGTTCCCCTCTACACACCCTGCAGCATGTATAAGTCGAAAGTGTCTATGAAAACATGGCCGAGGTGTCAACCCTAGGCTCATTCCTGCGATCATTGTATTCTGTGCTAAAAATGTCAATCGAATTAAAGTGAACATTGTCCTTTCTTGTGATGACCCTATAATTAAATGTTGTATATGCATACGCATATGGAAGATGTGTTAATATGCAGTTGTTCTAAGTTGTTTTTCAACACATTAATAGTCAACATTTTAAGTAATTTATCTGTTTTAATTTAAAAAACTTGTTCCTATCCCTTCAATTAATTATGTCACAGTCCAAGCAGGCCTTTGAAGAGCATAAGTAGTGTAGCATAGAAAAGTCCCTTGCGATATAAATTAATCCATAAATCATGCGAGCAAGCAATGTTTCTACTTTTAACTTGTAATCCCACGCCAAACACAATGCACAAGGTCGTGATAGCAAAATCTTGCCAGCTCCAACTCTAATCTAGCTTTTTTCTTATCCCACCTTCTCACAGATTCTATAGTTTCATCTTATTTTCAACATTATAGGGAGCAGGCAGAATTTTTAAGCAAAGTTTGTGGATTAATAACAGTTGAAAACCAAGATGATTTGGTAGAAATCTGCGAGAAGGACCTATGAGAAACGCCTTTTTTAAAATCCATATGCTATTACTATCACATTCATTTTTTACCAATCCAGTTGAGCTGTATACTTTGCCAACATTGTGCCAGATTTAGAGTGGAGCACTAACAGTTGAAATTACACCCACTTACACTCATAATAACACCATGTAATAAAAACTATAAAAAAATGATTGCTCTAAAAGTTATAAGGGCTCAAAGATATGAAGTCTCATGTGTTAGAACAAAAGCAGGCAAATGGATTTAACATAGAGATACATACATATACATCTCTAAAGATGTATATGTATGTATATATGTTTATATATATATGTATGTATTTATGCATTTATATGTGTATATATGTATTTACAGACATATATACACATATAAACACATACATACATATGTACACATATACATTATAGACTAATATATAAGTGCATTGGAGCCCTTTTCAGTTAAAGGGACAGTCAAGTCCAAAAAAACTTTCATAATTTAAATAGGGAATGTAATTTTAAACAACTTGTTCTCTTGGTATTTTTAGTTGAAAGCTAATTCTAGGAGGTTGATATGCTAATTTCTTAGATCTTGAAGACTCTAAAGATTAGAGTCTAATCTAACTGCATTTTTACCACTATAGGGCATTAGTTCATGTGTTTCATATAGATAACATTGAGCTCATGCACGTGACGTTACCCTGGAGTGAGCACTGATTGGCTAAAAAGCAAGTCTGTCAAAAGAACTGAAATAAGGGGGCAGTTTGCAGAGGCTTAGCTACAAGGTAATCACAGAGATAAAAGTGTATTTATATAACTGTGTTGGTTATGTAAAACTGGGGAATGGGTAATAAAGGAATTATCTTTCTTTTTAAACAACAAAAATTCTGGTGTTGACTGTCCCTTTAAGTAGATGAAAACATGTAAAATCATATTTATGCAATATTCATATTTAGTAAAGTGTATATTTACTGCAAATATTTCACATTCCAATGTTCTGCACATAGCAGAATATGTTCTATATATTTTATAAATAGGTATTCCTATATATATATATATATATATATATATATATATATATATGTATATATATATATATATAATTGTGTATATATTTAGGTATAGATATATATTGTAACAAAAAACATCAGATATATGTAGAAATATTTATTTATGAATAAATAGAACATTTTCTTCTATGTGAAGAACATTTGAATATGAAATATTCATATTTTCATGTTTGGTTAGCGCACTTGAGAATATGCTATTGTGTTTGTACGCGAGTAGGTCAGGTTTTTTTTCTTCATTGACTTCTATGGGTCAATAGGTTATCACATGCAAGTTCTGCTTTTCAAGGGCCAGGTTAGCACACAAGCTACTTTTACTTTCAACTTCGAATACGAGCACAACCTGAGGTGTGCATAAAAGCTTACTACTGGCTCAGTTAACGCTCCATTTGTAATCTGGCCCATTATATTTTACCATGTCATCACGGGTGTTCAACAAAAAAGACAAACACATAATAAAGTCATGTCGCAAGTTTCACCATTTCTGGCAATCGAAAGCAACTAAGCTGTTGCACTTGCTCCCTCTAAAACTGTGCATACACATACTGCCTAGTGGTTATAATTATGCTTCCCTCCAAGTACAACATGAACCACAGCAGCAAGCCAAAAGCACTGCACTCATTCACAATATATTAGAGCCATCTGAAGTATCATGCGTGGCTTTTTGCAAGTTTTTTTTGTTTTTTAATTCAAGTAATTTGTAATCCAGATCATTGTTATATGGGTTTCCAGCAGTTTTACATAAAATTAATTTAATAATGGTAAGCTTAAGCCATCAGAGACACTTTTCAAGCAGAGTTTCACAAGATTTTTGTTCTTTTCTTGTACTCAACAACCCTGACCTTTTATTTTTTTCAAGCATTCTTGCTTCAGATAGCAATATTATTTCCAGCTTTAATAAATATAAATATAGTAGCTCTTACCACACAATGAAACTGTAAAATCTGTACACAACTTAGATATAGACATCAGAATGACATTTATGACTGCAATGAAGTGATGGTATTGGTTACGTAACAAAATCTGCATGAAAACAAAAATGTGTTCAAAATCTAGGAGCCAGCCAATAAATTTAGGAGCTAGCAGCTTTTAGACATTCTTATGAGATTGAATCTGTTGGCCATGTTACTTACTGACAGCCTCATCCAACTATGCGCATGAAATTAAGTGGCATTATCTATATTTATATAGATATATAGATATAGATACATATTTTACAAAAATAATTATCAGACATACATAGAAATATAAATGTAAAAATAAAAATAACTTTTTATTTTATGTGAAGAACATTGGAACACATAATATTCATAACTACCTTCGGGTTTAGCGATGTAGGTCTTACATGGTGTTGCTTGTTAATGAGCGATAAGTGTTAGGCTTATTTAAGGTGTGCTCCATTGAAGTCTATGGGCAGAAGTTAACATTAATGTAGTAGTGAAAGACAGCACCTTTTTCTGTCTGGGGCACAGGAAAGGGTTAGCCAAACCCCAATGTCAAATCCAAAGAAGTAATTTTCCAGCCTCCAGTAAAATTTAAAAGACCTTTATTATTCTCTTGCAGGGTCTATCATACAAACAACGATTCAAACCATAACTTGGTTCTTAATCATGGTTTGAAACATTGTTTGTATGATGGACCCTGCAAGAGAATAATAAAGGTCTTTTAAATTTTACTGGAGGCTGGAAAATTACTTCTTCAAAAGTTAACATTGTCACAATATCTGAAGTCCTCAAGCTAGTGTGCATTGGGTTTCACTTGCGAGCTAACATTTTACTTTCAACTTGTAATAGGCGCGCTAACATGCCCACTTTAAAAGTTTACTTTAAGCGCTGTTAGCACGTAAGTGAAAAAATCTAATAGTGTACCTCTCCAATCTGGCCAAGACTATTTAAAACTCCTGGCTAGTTCCTGATTCCGTTTGTGTGAACCCTTGCTTTGATGCCTGATTTTGGACTGACCTGCTGAATTTTCTACCCTTTCTATCCCTTTGTACTGTATTTGCCATAGTGATACCAACCCTGCTAGTCTGACCTTGTATTGCGATGAACCCTATAATTGCATCTATGTACTAACTAAGGCCTAGATTTAGAGTTGGGCGGTAGCCGTGAAAACCAGCGTTAGAGGCTCCTAACGCTGGTTTTGGGCTACCGCCGGTATTTAGAGTCAGTCATTAAAGGGACTAACGCTCACTTTCCAGCCGCAAATTTTCCATACCGCAGATCCCCTTACGTCATTTGCGTATCCTATCTTTTCAATGGGATCTTTCTAACGCCGGTATTTAGAGTCGTGGCTGAAGTGAGCGTTAGAAATCTAACGACAAAACTCCAGTCGCAGAAAAAAGTCAGTAGTTAAGAGCTTTCTGGGCTAACGCCGGTTTATAAAGCTCTTAACTACTGTGCTCTAAAGTACACTAACACCCATAAACTACCTATGTACCCCTAAACCGAGGTCCCCCCACATCGCCGCCACTCGATTACATTTTTTAACCCCTAATCTGCCGACCGCCACCTACGTTATCCCTATGTACCCCTAATCTGCTGCCCCTAACACCGCCGACCCCTATATTATATTTATTAAACCCTAACCTACCCCCCACAACATCGCCGCCAGCTACCTACAATAATTAACCCCTAATCTGCCGACCGCAAAGCGCCGCCAACTATGTTATCCTTATGTACCCCTAATCTGCTGCCCCTAACACCGCAGACCCCTATATTATATTTATTAACCCCTAATCTGCCCCCCTCAACGTCGCCTCCACCTGCCTACACTTATTAACCCCTAATCTGCCGAGCGGACCGCACCGCTACTATAATAAAGTTATTAACCCCTAATCCGCCTCACTCCCGCCTCAATAACCCTATAATAAATAGTATTAACCCCTAATCTGCCCTCCCTAACATCGCCGACACCTAACTTCAAGTATTAACCCCTAATCTGCCCTCCCTAACATCGCCGACACCTAACTTCAAGTATCAACCCCTAATCTGCCGACCGAATCTCGCCGCTACTGTAATAAATGGATTAACCCCTAAAGCTAAGTCTAACCCTAACACTAACACCCCCCTAAGTTAAATATATTTTAAATCTAACGAAATAAATTAACTCTTATTAAATAAATTATTCCTATTTAAAGCTAAATACTTACCTGTAAAATAAACCCTAATATAGCTACAATATAAATTATAATTATATTATAGCTATTTTAGGATTTATATTTATTTTACAGGTAACTTTGTATTTATTTTAACCAGGTACAATAGCTATTAAATAGTTAAGAACTATTTAATAGCTAAAATAGTTAAAATAATTACAAAATTACCTGTAAAATAAATCCTAACCTAAGTTACAATTAAACCTAACACTACACTATCAATAAATTAATTAAATACAATATCTACAAATAAATACAATGAAATAAACTAACTAAAGTACAAAAAATAAAAAAGAACTAAGTTACAAAAAATAAAAAAATATTTACAAACATTAGAAAAATATTACAACAATTTTAAACTAATAACACCTACTCTAAGCCCCCTAATAAAATAACAAAGACCCCCAAAATAAAAAATGCCCTACCCTATTCTAAATTAAATAAGTTCAAAGCTCTTTTACCTTACCAGCCCTGAAAAGGGCCCTTTGCGGGGCATGCCCCAAAGAATTCAGCTCTTTTGCCTGTAAAAAAAAACATACAATACCCCCCCCAACATTACAACCCACCACCCACATACCCCTAATCTAACCCAAACCCCCCTTAAATAAACCTAACACTAAGCCCCTGAAGATCTCCCTACCTTGTCTTCACCTCACTGGGTCCCGATCTGTCCAGAAGAGGGTCCGAAGTCTTGATCCAAGCCCAAGCGGGGGGCTGAAGAGTGACGTCCATCCTCGGGCTGAAGTCTGGATCCAAGCGGCGGCTGAAGAACTCCATCATCGGGCTGAAGTCGGAAGTCCATCATCGGGATGAAGTCTTCTATCAAGCCGCATCTTCAATCTTCTTTCTTCCGGAGCGGAGCGAGTTATCTTCTTCCAAGCCGACGCGGAACATCCTCTTCAACCGACGCCTACTAGCCGAATGACGGTTCCTTTAAATGACGTCATCCAAGATGGCGTCCCTCGAATTCCGATTGGCTGATAGGATTCTATCAGCCAATCGGAATTAAGGTAGGAATATTCTGATTGGCTGATGGAATCAGCCAATCAGAATCAAGTTCAATCCGATTGGCTGATCCAATCAGCCAATCAGATTGAGCTCGCATTCTATTGGCTGTTCCGATCAGCCAATAGAGTGCGAGCTCAATCTAAGGCTAAAAGAAACATAAATTGAAATGAAACAGTACATTTTTAATACAAACAGTGGCTGACAGTTACATGAATAAAATTTGAACTCTACTTGAATTGGCCATTATGTATCGCTAGTGCGGTTGCATCTGTGGATACTTTCTTTAGCGTATGACGGATCTGTTGCTTCCAGCACTTATTACTTGCCTTGACCCGTTCTCTATTGTGCCTGTGCTGAAGCTGTCCTGGATGGGAGGAGCATCAGGGCGCTTGGGCTATATTGTTAACGAAGCTGACAGTTATACGGATTAGGCTGACATTTAAATCACAAAAAACAAAAGATATGAATGGATAGCAGAAAATTTTAAACAAAAAATCAGATAGACATATCTAGAATTTGAAAATAGCTTGTGAGTACTGCAACATGGGAATTGAGGGAGAAACTAGGAGGTTATATATTACAACAATTCCGAAAAAAGTTGGGACAGTATAGAAAATGCAAAAAAACAAACTAAAAGTGGTCAATTTATTCAAGTCTGGCAGACATGATACGCTGTAGCCTATCATATCCGCCAGACATCACTGAATGCGGACAGCATACGCTGTCCGTATTCAGCATTGCACAAGCAGTTCTAGTGAAATGCTTGTGCAATAAAGCCCCCTGCAGATTTGTGGCCAGGGGGTGTCAATCAGCCCGATTGTATAGGATCGGGCGGATTGATGTACGCTGCCTCAGAGGTGGCGTATGAGTTACGGAGCAGTGGTCTATAGACCGCTGCTTCTTACCTCCAGTTTCTGGCGAGCCTAAAGGCTCGCGCGGAAACAGGGTGAATTGGCCCAATTCAGCCAATAATAAATTGACCCCAAAGTGTCATTTGAAAATTCAATTCACCCTGTACTATATTGAAAACAAATTATTTAATGTTTTACTTTGTGCATTTAATGTATTTTTTAAAATATACACTCATTTCAAATCTGATGAATGCAACACGTTCCAAAAATGTTGGGAAAGGGGCAATTTAGGACTAATAGCGATGTGACAAGTTGAAATAAGAAGGTGATGTGAAACAAGTGAGGCAATCGTGTAATCATAGCATATAAGGAGCCTCCAAAAAAGGCTGAGTCCTTCAAGAGCACGAATGGGTCTAGGCTCGCCAATCTGCCAACAGTTGCATCAGCGAATAATCCAATACTTTGAGAACAACTTTCCCCAATGACAAATCTGTAGGATTTTGGGCATTTCACCTTCTACAGTGCACAATATAATTAAAAGATTCAAGGAATCTAGTCAAATCTCGGTGCGTAAAGGGCAAGGCCAAAAACCACTTCTGAATTTGCATTATCTCCGATCCCTCAGACATCACTGTCTCAAAAACTTTCATGAGTCTGTAATGTATATCCTGACATGGGCTCCGGAATAGTTTAGTAAACCTTTGTCAGTAAACACCATTCACTGCTGCATCCACAAATGCAAGTTAAGGCTTTAATAAGCATAGCAAAAGTCATACATCAACACTGTCCAGCAGTACCGCTGACTTCTCTGGGATCGGTCTCTTCTGAGATGGACAGTAGCACAGTGGAATCATGTTTTGTGGTCCGACGAGTTAATATTTAAAAAAAAAAAACAGAAGTCGTGTTCTCTGGGCAAAAGATGAAAAGGACCATCCAAGCTTTTATCAGCATCAGGTCCAAAAGCCAGCATCTGTCATGGTATGTGGGTGTGTCAGTGCGCATGAGTAACTTGCACATCTGTGAGGGCACCATTGATGTAGAAAGATATGTATACATTTTGGAGCAACATATCCTGCCATCCAGATGTCTTTTCCAGGGACTTTCCTGCATTTTCCAGCAGGACAACGCCAAACCACATTCTGCCTGGATTACAAGCGCATGGTTGGAGAGTGTGGGTGCTAGCATGGCCTGCCTGCAGTCCTGACCTGTCTCCGATTGAGAATGTGTGGCACATTATGAAGCACAGAATAAGGCAACAAAGGCCCCATACAGTTGCGCAGCTGAATACATGCATAATGGATGAATGGGGGAAAATTCTGCTTGCTAAACTTAATCAACTCTGTCTTCAGTGCCCAAACACTTAATAAGTGTTATCAAAAGAAAAGGTGATGTTACACAGTGGTAAACAGTCAACTCTCCCAACCTTTTTGGAGTGTGTTGCAGTCATTAGATTTGAAATGAGTGTATATTTTCAAAAATATATTAAATTCACAAAGTAAAACATCAAATAATGTGTTTTCAGTATAGTACAGGGTGAATTGAATTTTCAAATGAGTCGTTTGTTTTTTGCATTTTCCATACTGTCCCAACATTTTTCAGAATTGGGGTTGTAACAATTAAAAACATTACATAGTAAGAAGCATGTAAATACTCAAACAGAAGAGACACATCATTCCATAACAATTATTTTTTTTATTTTTTTTTATTTTGCTAGTCCTACATGTTTCTAAAAAGGCCTCAATAAAACAGGTATAACTAAACTGACTTACAGACATCTCTTACAGTCTAACACAATCTGAAAATTAAAAATGCTGTTTATTGTTATAAATAAAATGTTGCTATTTTCGATATGCTACAACAATAATTAAAGCATTTACATGCTTCTTCTGAGGACTACTATTGTTTTGAGAATCCTTCTTCTGAAATATTACAAATTAATGACCTTAGATATATTTAGAAGGCTACATAACTGCTGAGACATATTCCAGGTAAATTATGTTTTACATCAGAGACTCATATTTTGCTTAGCTTTCTTTTACTACTATTATACAGATTTTTCAAGAATACAGAACACATCATAACTGAAATGCAAAATAAATAAATAGCCAATGAAAGTCTACCATATTGAAGTTGTATTACCCATAGACTGACCAATATGTTTCCCAACCTCTTATTTCTCTGCTGCTCACAGTAGATAACTATCTTATTAATTGTGCTCTTACTCAGATTGATAATAAACATGTTTGGGTTTATATTATTTATCAAATTCTTTCTATATGGCTTCTATTTTAACATTTTATTGTTATATGCTCTGTGTTTTTCTTGTTTTAAGTAGTTCACGGCTTAATTTTATTACCAGGTCTTTATTTAAATATTTTGCACATTTCATGCAGTTATTTTTTCCGTGTAAGGGGATTTCTCGCATATCGCTCCATAACAAGTTTGTTGCTATGGTAACCCCGATCTTACACTATAGAATTTACATTTAACTTCTGCGCTCCCTAACTGTGATCACCTATAGAGAGAAACAAAAATAAAGATACATAGAATTCATTAAAAAATTAAATGAAAATTTTATTCAATTAAAAAAAATGTTTTCTTTGTTTTATTAAATGTTTACATTTATTGATATATATGATATTTAGTGCTGCCCTAGGCATAGGCATAGTTAAAACTATTGATATATGCACTTGATTATATTTTTATATGTAAATACATATTGATATTTAACTAGGAACATAAATCCAACTAGTCCTATACCTTGGGCCAGCAATAAATATTACAAATAACAATACATTTATCATTTGAAACACATAGCATAATACTGTGAGGATACAAGAAATGATGTACAAGGACTGATAAACTCACATGCAGTAAAGCAATTAAATAAAGTGCAAAATGTGGAGGCCAGATCCTCTGAGTTGCCCGGCTGAGGCCTCGCTTCCATTGAGTCGTTAAAAATGGAGCCGTAAGCTACCGAAGCGGCCGACAGCTAAAAGTAATTTACGGCTGCATTTTAGTACCAGGTTTCCATTGAAAAGATTAGCGTGTTGCGCGCAGTCGCTCTTTTCGTGTAGCTGTAAGTTAACGTTGTGTTAACGCTTCCATCTGACGTCGGATTTCTTGAAAATCAATTAGTTGCTAAGGTAACCCGACCTTACGCTATAGAATTTACGTTTAACGTCCATGCTTCTTACCTGTGATCGCCTCTCAAGAAAAATAAAAAAACACTTATCCATATTTTTAATAATCAAATACTATTTTCTAATATAATTATATTTAACACTTCATAAATATAAGTAATATTTATTGCTGCCCTAGGCATAGGTCTAGTTTGCATTCTGTAGATATGTTCTTGCATATATTATTATATTTAAATATATACTGATATCTCTATTAGAATATAAGTTCAACTATTTCTATACATGAGACAACAATAAATATTACTTATAACAATTTATTTCTACATTAAAACACTTGCATTATTTGCAAGTTTTATAATTTCAATAGAAATTAGGTCTCAAAAAGCACAATATTCCTCTTTTACACCTAGTTGAGCTGGGGGTAATATATCTCAATGTATCGACAGCCTCCGACAATGTATTAACGGTTAGCGCTTTCATTGGAAACCTGGTATAATTTATCGATTAACGGCTTCTATTACTTTCTATGGGACGCGAAGATCTTTTCGGCAGCCGAAGTCCGGCTGCTGATATCGAGGTATAACGCGCCATTGGAAACAGTCGATAAACGATATTGCTTCCGACAGCATATTTATCGGTTTGCGAGTGCACGCAAACTGAATTACAACTCAATGGAAGCGAGGCCTAACTCGCCTCCTATCACAGTACAGGGGACCGTCTAGCCAGTAATCCACAGCCACTAGTAAGTCATCATACATATGACCAAAGTGATGGCATACTTGAAAGAAGCTTAACATGCGATGTGCAGGTAGCGTTAAAAACAAGTGTTTATTTGAAAAGCAAAGTATCCAGCAATGCGTTTCTCAGTAACAAACTGTTTCATCAAGCTGATACTGTCTATACAAACTTGCCACCTTTTAAACCCGCTTAAAGACAATCAAAATTCACCCTCCCACTTTGTTAAAAACATGTAATCAACATAATACAACAATCTGTGTTACACTCGAGAAGAGCTGCCTGATTGATTACGTTCCAAGAAAATTTTACTTTTTTGAACTTATTTATAACTCTTATTCACATACGGCGAGATTACAAGTTTTGCGTTAGGAGCTGTGCGGTGCTAACGAGCAGTTTTTTCTCACTGCTCACTTACATGCAGCGCTGGTATTACAGGATTTTACAAACCCGCCGTGAAAAAGCATGAAGTGAGCGTAGAGCAAAATTGTGCTCCATACCGCACTCCAATACCAGCACTGCTTAAATCAGCATTGAGCTGGTCGTAAGTGCTCGTGCACGATTTCCTCATAGACATCAATGGGGAGAGCCGGCTGAGAAAAAGTCTAACACCTGCAAAACAGCAGCGTAAATCTCAGTAACGCAGCCCCATTGATTCCTATGGGGAAACTAAAGTTATGTTTACACCTAACACCCTAACATGAACCCCAAGTCTAAACACTCATAAACTTACACTTATTAACCCCTAATCTGCCGCCCCGACATCGCCGACACCTACATTATTCTTATTAACTACTAATCTGCCGCTCCGGACATCGCCGCCACCTACATTATACTTATTAACCCCTAATCTGCTGCCCCCAACATCTCCGACACCTACATTATATTTATTAATCCCTAATCTGCTGCCCCCAATGTCGCCGCAACCTACCTACACTTATTAACCCCTAATCTGCTGCCCCCAATGTCGGCACCACTATATTAAATTTATTAATCCCTAAACCTAAGTCTAACCCTAACACCCCCTAATTGAAATATAATTTAAATAAAGCTAAATAAAATTACTATCATTAACTACATTTACATTAGCCCTATACGTTTAGTAAATATAAAATGGCTTCTGTTAATTAACCATTCAAATAATACATATCAAAACTTACATTCCATGTACTGCAGTAGATTTCTTAAAATTGATAATCACACATCTGAAAAGGTGGCGAGACAGGTAAGTGAAAAGGTTCCCTAAATATTGGTTGATATTGTTTAGAACATTATTAACCTTTACACACCGTTAGGACGTTCCATACCATCCTAACAGCGCTAAGGTTTAACATCATTAGGACAGCATAGAACTTCCTACCTAATATGCGTCCTGCACCCTCTTCCTTTAAGTGAATTGAAAATCGGGCTGGGGGCATGCCTAGCATTTTAGGAAGTCCCCAATGATCTAATTCCAGCCTTGAAATCACGTGATCACATCGATGATCAAGTGATTTCATTTTTCCAGCAAGTGTTTACATCGGAACGCACTTGCCCCCGACATGCAGGGGTTAAAATAGAACACGTTTGATATAGTGATTTGCAATGTTAGAAATATTTTAAAGTAAGTTTACACTATGAATGAGTTTAATTCTAATATTGCAAAAAAAAACCTAACATTACACAAAATAAAAAAACTAACATTACAGTAAGAAAACAACAACAACCTAACATTACAGTAAAAAAATCACTAACATTACAAAAAAAAAATAAGATTTATTTTAAAAACAAAAAACCTAACATTACTGTAAAAAAAAATGTAAAAAAACTACAATTACAAAATAAAACAACCACCATTTAAGATTAACCCCCAACCCACCCCACCCAAAAAAAAACCTCTACTCTAAAAAGTGCCATGAAAAGGGCATTTCACTGGGCATTGTCCATTAAATGGCATTTAGCTTTTTTGCTGCCCATAGAAAAAACAACAACCTAACACTAAACCCCAAGATGGTACTCACCAAAGATGATGGCGGCACTCCATCTTCATCACGGTGGCAGTATATCTTCTTTTCTTCATCCTGGCGGGATGAAGATAAGAAGATGGACCGCTGCCGGGAGGAAGAAGGACCACTGCTGGGAGGAAGATGGCACGCCGCTATCATCTTTGGTGAGTACTATTTTGGGGTTTAGTGTTAGGTTTGTTTTTTTCTGGGGTGTTTTTTTTTTAGATTAGGGATTTTTTAAATATTTCTATGGGCAGAAAAAGAGCTAAATGCCCTCTTAAGCACAACTCCCAGCTAAATGCCCTTTTCAGAGTAGATTTTTTTTTAGATATTTTTTTTTTAATTTTTTGGGGTGGGGGTTAACCTTAGATGATGGTAGTTTTGTTTTAGGTTAGGAGGTTTAGATGATAGTGGGATACTTTGCATTGGGAGCTAGCGGTTTAGGGGTTATTAGTGTTGTGGGGACTTTACTATGTGTGAGGCTGGCGGTTTAGGGATTAATAGTGTTGTGGTGACTTTACTATGTGTGAGGCTGGCGGTTTAGGGATTAATAGTGTAGTGGGGACTTTGCGATGTGGGGGGCTCATAGTTTAGGGGTTAATAGTGTGGAAGCTTACTTTGCGGTTGGGCTAACAGTGTAAAGAAGTAGATTGCGATGTTGGGGGGTGGCGGTTTAGGGGTTCAAAGTGTAGTTTAGTGAAACTGTTTCCTCCGGACAAACTCTATATGTGAACTTTCAATCGCATTTAGTTTCAACTTGTAATATGAGCACATATTACAGCTCAACGCTACCCATAGCAAATATGGGGAGCATAAATTGCGTTTTCACGTAAATAAAATTGCAGTCATTTTAAACAGTGTGCCACTTGTAATATGGATTTGAGCGCAAAGAACATTGCAATCCCGCTTACACTCCTTGCGCTAACAATAGTGCTCAATTTGTAATCTGGCCCATAATATACAGTATAATACATTTATGTAACACAGGATATACACATGTACAATATACCCACAACTCCCCGGCTCATATAAGTTTAGTATTCATGAATTACTTTCCCTACTGTATTGTAAAAAAAGAGATAGATTTTTGGTTCACACATATAAATTGTATTGCCATTCAATACTGCCTAAAGGGATCATTTACATTACACCTTAGCTGTAGATGGAGATACTTATTTTAACATTCTGCCAGTGGCAGAGAACCTCGCCGCCCATGGTGAAGTATAGTAAAATGCTGCTTGGTGAGACTGCCTTCTAACAGTGATTTAATCCCTGTAGAACAATTCACCTGCAATCTCAATCGCAATGCATATACCTTTATAACATAAATCTGTTCTGACAATGCTTACATAAGTCTGATCTAGGGTTACCAAATAGTCTAAAAAAAAAACCTGCCATGCTCATTAGCATAAATAATTATACAGCATAAATTAGAAACTAAAGCTTCTAGGATTGATTTTAAATGATAATTGCTTTATTAGATTCTAACACACTTAGAAGTTTTACCATGATAGCATCTTTGCAGCAAAACAAGAGAAGAAGGCACAACCCCACATCAAGGTAGAATTACACTTTATTTGGTGCACACATACGGTTAAAAACACTCAAAAGAGGTTAATTGAAAATCTGCAATGACATAAAGCTGGATACTCAGTCTGAGTCTCTACAGGCTATTTCTACTGGCTCCAACACAGGACTTCCAGAGTTCACCACAGCCGAGAATGATTCCAAACGATTCCAAACAATTCAGTCTGCAGACTCTGCAGCAATCCACCACAGCTCCACCCTCAAGCGTTTCGTTCGCTCCTTGGCAAACTTTCTCAAGAGGAATTCAGCAGATACTGACAAGCAACTGTTCATAACGTCTATTTACGCAAAATGATGTCCTCCCTGTTTTGCATAATTGGCCAATCAAATGTCCACATTCAACTCAGTCCTCACTATCTAACGTCATAGGAGGCGTGTTTATGGCCGTAGCAATATTGTCAGGTGAATCTGAATTAAAATGTTCAGTATTGGGCCAATCCACTTGTTGCTAATAAAGGCAGCCCCCATTATGACGTCTCGAAAGGGGCATGTATTTTAGACTGCCATAATCTTCATTATACATTTTAGGATATGTTCACGCCCTTACTTAATTTCATAAATCCATATGATATTTTCCTTTTTTGGGGGGCCTCTAATAGATGGTAGGTAAAAAAGCCAAATTGATGACATAATAGTGTTTTAAAAGAAAAATCCTGAATAGAACATTTTTGAAATATTGAGCACATAGAAATAGCAAAAAAAGAAAACATCACTTCTACGTAGTTCTCATCATATAATACATTACTAAATACTGAACATGATTTCATATTAATAACACTCATGTGAATATAAAACATAAAAAATACATAAAACTTTATCATAAAATAATACCTACTCTAAATAAAAACTACACATTAAAATACATTTAAAATTAACATGCACTTCCCCGACCTTTTATATTTAAAAATCCATATAAGCCCTAAAAATACATTAAAAAGTCTAACTATTATGATATTTTAGAGGAACCTGAATATCTAAACCATAAAGGACTGTAGGTCTAGATCTATATTTAACCCTTTGGGGGACAAACTATCTAATAGCTGTATCCAGTTTGTCTTGCACTGTCTCAGTCACATCAGCCTCTTATGGTCATTGCCCATTGTAACTGGTATTATTTCCAAGATTCTCACTGATAGCCCATTAGTTTTTTTTTCATGTATATACTTGAAATGTTCTGATATACTATGGTTGTCAAATCCATTTTTGATGTTCTCAATGTGTTCATATATGCAGCATTTGACTTTTCTTTTAGTTCTACCAACGTAGATTTTCCCACATTCACAAGTGAGACTATAAACCGCATACATGGACACACAGGAAGCCCTATCCTTTATCCTATATTCCTTCGTGTTATCCCAATTACTAATGGTATCGCCTTTTTTGACTAATCCACACATGCAGCAATTCAGCCGTCCACATTTAAAGGTTCCCCCTTTATAAGTACACCATGCTAGGAGGTATTGGTTTCTTTATTTGCTCATAATTTTGAAGGGGCTAGAATGTTCTTTATACTTTAATGTTTCCTTTTATTTACTTCCTTTTATATATCCCTTTTGATACTAATGTATTTAATTCAATCCTAAATAATGAGGTGGGTCCTTATCCAATCTTCTATATATGTCTTCACTACCTAACAACCTATATGCCTCTGCTAGATATATATCCCTATCTTGAATAACGATCCCTCCACCTTATCCGCTTGTCTAATGGTGATATTAGTGTCAAATTTTTAGAGAATTTAGAGCTTTCCTCTCTTGGTGGGACAAATAGTCCTGATACTTAATAAATCCACTTTTGGAGTGTGATTTAAAATAATTTCTAAATTTTTCCTTAACTAATTCATTAAACACAGGGATATATTCTCCCTGTGCATAAGTAGGATTAAAGGTTTAAAGTCACTATGTAGAAATGTATTTTCTTCTTCATGTATGCTGAGATTGGACAAGTTCTGTTAGATAGATGTTTCAACATTTGACTGTATCTCTTCTTCTAAACTATGAAGTGTACTTAGGGACTTATAGTCTATAATGAGGTTGGAAGTTGTTGAAACACAATTGCAGATATTGCTTTTGAAAATATATAGGATGTATCACCTCCCTGTATGATAGCACTATGGAACAGAGAAGTGTTATCAACTTAAGGTAGGAGAAAGATTTAATAGTGGTATATATCAAAAAGTATGGTTAATTCACAGGCAAGAGTATTATTTGGATTCAGCCTTTCTAAATGAAACAAGAATAACTATTGTATTAGGCTGTAATTGAAGTACGGCAAAGGAACAGGCTTGCTGAACAAGTGATATTCTGATGTGCAGGAAGCGTCTTAACTGTACACACTGAAACTCTTCTGAGACTTCCTCAGCTCGAAGTTATTATCCTGTGAGTCCGTAGCTGCGGACTGAGACACAACCGGAAGATTTGTGTGAAGCGGGTTGGAGTCTTTACCTTAGTGTGTAAACACAGTCGACTGAATCCGGTGTTAGACACTCAGCGAGTGTAAAGGTAGGAAAGGGGAGGAGTTTTCCTCTATAAGCCGGAGCCGTAGTTTACACGAGCAGAGGGTTTCTTATATGCTCGTTCGGCAGTGTGCTGGTTTTAATCCGGTTGTTAGGTGAAGGCAGTAGTCAAGGATGATCTCTACAAGCTGGAGGTAAACAATTAAGTTGAGCTGTATTAGAAGTATACAGCGTGTAGTTGGCGTGGAACGGATACAAAGTATCAGAGAATTCCAACACAGTAGTTACGTGGAGGAAGCAACAGTCTTGCAAAATGACTGTGAGATCCTTGAAGTATAGTCAGCAAAAGGTACTTTCGTAGGAAATATATTCCAAAGGTTATGAGCTCAGTAGAAGCTGCTGTAGCTTCATCTACTTAAAAATACTAAGCACCGATGGTTGGGAAGGAGGTGCATTTAAAGGTTTGGTGGGCATGGCTGATGAGTCATAGAGGTACAAGTTAAAGGTACAAACACACAAGGCAGGACTCTGACATAGTCTATCTCTTCTAAGGTTGTTGGGCGGTAATTCATCTTTTTTCTTTGTAAAATTGCTCTTTAGAAAGTATCACTGTAAGGTAAGCTTCTGAATATATTTTTGTAGGTCTATAAAGACCTCAAAACTGTTTGGTTGACTATGGGGTGCAAATTTCAACCCCTTACCTAATAATTTGTATTCATCATTAAATAAAGTTATTTTAGACATATTAAATACATCTTTCTTATTGTTCTCTAGTACCTGCACCTTGTTCCTAATCTCCCTAATTCGTCTCCCTGCTTGAGTTCTTCTTCTTGTTCCCATCTTCTTTTCACCCCGTCTTCTCTCTTGCCTCCCTTGTAGTGGGTAATAGTCCTGTGGAGGCCCTCAATGACATACATAAGAAAGATACATTTAATATATCTAAAAGAACTGTATCTAATGATGAATACAAATTATTAGGTATGGGGTTGAAATTTGCACAACAATTACAGGAGAATGTAGGCAATCTGCAAATAAGTCCTTTCACAAACCAGATTAAATCTTGGCCAAGACCGGTACATATACAATCCCTCTCCCCTCCTCCTATAACCAGGAGCATACCTTGATTGGAGATCACTGAGCTGTTGTGGAATTGGAGCTTTTCCTCTCCACAGCTGGGCACTATCCGTGTGCTTCACGGGCCGAGATCAGACTCGGCAGCTAAATCAGTGAAATTTGCACCCCATAGTCAACCGAACAGTTTTGAGATCTTTATAGAGCTACAAAAATATATTTGGAAACTTACCTTACAGCGACACTTTCTAAAGAGCAATTTTACAAAGAAAAAGATGAATTACCCCCAATAACCTTAGAAGAGAACGACTATAAGTCCCTAAGTACACTTCATAGTTTAGAAGAGGAGATACAGTCAAATGTTGAAACATCTATCGAACAGAACTTGTCCAATCTCAGCATACATGAAGAAGAGAATACATTTCTACATAGTGACTTAAAACGTCCCTCCACCTTTAATCCTACTTATACACAGGGAGATTATATCCCTGTGTTTAATGAAATAGTTAAGTAAGAATTTAGAAACTATTTTAAATCATACTCCAAAAGTGGATCTTTCAAGTATCAGGACAATTTGTCCCACCAAGAGAGGAAAGCTCTAAATTCTCTTAAATTTGACACTAATATCACCATTAGACAAGCGGATAAAGGTGGAGGGATCGTTATTCAAGATAGGGATATATATCTAGCAGAGGCATATAGGTTGTTAGGTAGTGAAGACACATATAGAAGATTGGATAAGGACCCCACCTCATTATTTAGGATTGAATTAGTATCAAAAGGGAGGGAAGACAGTATACTCAACACTGAAGAGTCCAATTTCATCTTGGTTTCATATCCTTCTGCGCCTTTGTTTTACCATCTACCAAAGGTGCCCAAGAACATGACCAATCCTCCGGGAAGGCCCATCATATCCGGAATAGGTTCATTAACAAGCAATTTATCATGTTATTTAGATTGGCTTTTACAACCAACTGTCAAATCCATCAAGTTCTATCTCAAGAATACCACTGAGGCCATCAAAATCTTTGTGGGAGTAGGTTGGGAGGAAGATTTCCTATGGATATCCTGTGATTTCTCATTCCTGTACACGAGTATTCCTCATGTACAGGGAGTGAGGGCATTTGAAGAGTATTTCACTAAATTTAGTGATTTGCCTTCAGAACAAGTACAATTTTTAGCAAAGGGAATAAAGTTCATTTTGTCACATAATTATTTCTCCTTTGAAGTTGAATATTACCAGCAAATACAAGGAACAGCCATGGGTACCTCTATGGCCCCCTCATATGCTAATACATATGGCATCCTTCAAAGAGAGATATATATGGAACAATAGCCCGCTTGAGAGGAATGTCATCATGTACCATAGGTACATAGATGACATTCTTATCATTTGGAAAGGGGGGTTGAACATGCTGCTGAATTAATTGAATACATCAACAAGAACAACTTCAATCTTGATTTCACTGGAAAGATAGACAAGAATAAGAATGTTTAGATCTATTGCTCTATGTAGATAATACCACGAATAAAATAGTGGTCAAAAACTTTAGAAAGCCTACAGACAGCAATGACTTTTTGAATGCCAATAGTGGACATTTACCCCAGTGGAAAACAAATACACCCCTAAGATAATTCCTTAGGATCTGTAGGAGTTGTACGTCCCTAAAAGATTTTGAGGATGAAGCCAAGGTCCTTGAACATAAATTATTACAGAAAGGGTATGATGCTAGTTTAATACAAAAAGCTCAACAAATTAGCAGATATAGGAATAGAGAGGACCTATTAGCCAATAAAGTTAAAGCACAGGGAAAATCTAATACTGAAGGGGTGAAATTTATTATGGAATATCTGATTGACTGATCCAATTTTGGGGCCACATCTTGATAAGAACCCTGTCACGATATTTAGGAAAAATTAAAGTATAAAGAACATACTAGCCCCTTCAAAATTAAGAGCAAAGAAAGAAACCAATACAGGCAACCTCCTAGCATGGTGTACTAATAAAAGGGGAGCCTTTAAATGTGGATGGCTGAATTGCTGCATGTGTGGATTAGTCAAAAAAGGAGATACCATTAGTAATTGGGATAACACAAAGGAATATAGGATAAAGGATAGGGCTTCCCGTGTGTCCATGTATGCGGTCTATAGTTTCACTTGTGAATGTGGGAAAATCTATGTTGGTAGAACTAAAAGAAAAGTCAAATGCTGCATATATGAACACATAGAGAACATCAAAATGGATTTGACAACAATAGTGTATCAGAACATTTCAAGTATATACATGGAAGAAAAAAAACAATGGGCTATCAGTGAGAATCTTGGAAATAATACCAGTTACAGTGGGCAATGACAATCAGAGGCGGATGCAACTGAGGCAGTGCGAGACAAGGTGGATACATCTATTAGATAGTTTGTCCCCCAAAGGGTTAAATATAGATCTAGACCTACAGGCCTTTATGGTTTAGATATGCAGGTTCCTCTAAAATATCATAATAGTTAGACTTTTATTTTTAATGTATTTTTAGGGCTTATATAGATTTTTTAAATATAAAAGGTCTTTTTTGTGCGTGTTGATTTTAAATGTATTTTAATGTGTCGTTTTTATTCAGAGTAGGTATTATTTTACGATAGTTTTATGTATTTTTTATGTTTTATATTCACATGAGTGTTATTAATATGAAATCAGGGTCAGTATTCAGTAATGTATTATATGATGAGATCTACTTAGAAGTGATGTTTTCTATTTTTGCTATTTCTATGTGTTCAATATTTCAAAAATGTTCTATTCAGGATTTTTCTTTTAAAACACTAATATGTCATCAATTTGGCTTTTTTACCTACCATCTATTAGAGGCCCCCCCAAAAAAGGAAAATATCATATGGATTTATGAAATCATGTAAGGGCATGAACATATCCAAAAACGTATAATGAAGATTATGGGAGTCTAAAATACACGCCCCTTTCGAGACATCATAATGGGGGCTGCCTTTTTTTAGCAACAAGTGGATTGGCCTAATATCGAACATTTTAACTCGGATTCACCTGACAATATTGCTACGGCAAATAAACACGCCTCCTAGACATTATGAACAGTTGCTTGTCAGTATCTGCTGAATTCCTCTTGAGAAAGTTTGCCAAGGAGCGAACGAAATGTGTTGAGGGCGGAGCTGTGGCAGATTTCTGCAAACTGAATTGTTTGGAAAAACTCTCGGCTGTGGTGAACTCTGGTAGTCCTGTGTTGGAGCCAGTAGATATAGCCTGTACAGATGTTTGTCAATGCAGATTTTCAATTAACCTCTTGTGAGTGTTTTAACTGTATGTGTGCTCCAAATAAAGTGTAATTCTACCTTGATGTGGGGTTGTGCCTTCTTCTCTTGTTTTGTTGCAGATTTCCTAAGTAGAGTGTATGTGACACACCTCTGAGTTCGGCAGCACCTGGCAGACAAGTGGAATTGGAGGACAGCTTGGATTTTCTACTATCTGTTACAAAAATACAGACTTACCTTTAGAACTGAGTTATATTATCTGTCCTTAAAGGGAGTCGTTAACAAAGAAAAATTTGTTTGCACATGATGTATTTCGATTAGTGTGTGTTCACTATTGGATTATTTGTATTAACATTGTATTATAACTATTGTTCACTCATCATCATTTTTGTATTAATTATCTTAACTTTTGCCAATGGGGAATAATAATATTAGTTGTCATTTTGTTCTCTATCCCCACGTTAATTTCAAGCATTATAAATAACAATAAGCCATTAGTTGCACTGTGAATATATTTTGCAGGAATGATAGCATCTTTATTTCCATATTTAATCTAGACATGTGCAACTCGTTTCGTTCCAAATCAAAATGAGGATGAAATTTGAGTGATTCAGATGCATCCGAATCTCCGAACCACCCTACTAACGAAACTAAGCTAATCCAAATTAATTTGTAACAAAACTTCCTGATTAATTCGGATGTATTTGTTTTATTCTAATGGCCATGGTGCGATAGTCTGACTCTCTGGACTAATCACAATTCCTTTGCCATTCCATATTTATCATAAAAAAGAGATATATTGCAATTAAATTTAGTGAGATAGAACAGTGAAATAATTCCTTTTGTGTTGGTTGGAACTTGGAACCATCCAAATCAACATAACATAACATAACATAACAGAACAAATAAATCTGAACATAATGAAATTCTGAATGCGATTGACTGCTATAATGAATCAATCCAAATGCACCAGAAATTAATTTAGAAAAATAATAAAAAAAACTGAATCGATACGAAACAACATTTTCAGACGTGCACATGTCTAATTTAATCTTTATTTTCAATTTTGAGCTGAACCTTAAAAAACATAATTTATGTAAGAACTTACCTGATAAATTCATTTCTTTCATATTAGCAAGAGTCCATGAGCTAGTGACGTATGGGATATACATTCCTACCAGGAGGGGCAAAGTTTCCCAAACCTTAAAATGCCTATAAATACACCCCTCACCACACCCACAAATCAGTTTAACGAATAGCCAAGAAGTGGGGTGATAAGAAAAAAGTGCGAAAGCATAAAAAATAAGGAATTGGAATAATTGTGCTTTATACAAAAAAATCATAACCACCACAAAAAAGGGTGGGCCTCATGGACTCTTGCTAATATGAAATAAATGAATTTATCAGGTAAGTTCTTACATAAATTATGTTTTCTTTCATGTAATTAGCAAGAGTCCATGAGCTAGTGACGTATGGGATAATGACTACCCAAGATGTGGATCTTTCCACGCAAGAGTCACTAGAGAGGGAGGGATAAAATAAAGACAGCCAATTCCTGCTGAAAATAATCCACACCCAAAATAAAGTTTAAATGAAAACATAAGCAGAAGATTCAAACTGAAACAGCTGCCTGGAGTACTTTTCTACCAAAAACTGCTTCAGAAGAAGAAAACACATCAAAATGGTAGAATTTAGTAAAAGTATGCAAAGAAGACCAAGTTGCTGCTTTGCAAATTTGATCAACCGAAGCTTCATTCTTAAACGCCCAGGAAGTAGAAACTGACCTAGTAGAATGAGCTGTAATCCTCTGAGGCGGAGTTTTACCCGACTCAACATAGGCATGATGAATTAAAGATTTCAACCAAGATGCCAAAGAAATGGCAGAAGCTTTCTGGCCTTTTCTAGAACCGGAAAAGATGACAAATAGACTAGAAGTCTTTCGGAAAGTCTTAGTAGCTTCAACATAATATTTCAAAGCTCTAACAACATCCAAAGAATGCAATGATTTCTCCTTAGAATTCTTAGGATTAGGGCATAATGAAGGAACTACAATTTCTTTACTAATGTTGTTGGAATTCACAACCTTAGGTAAAAATTAAAAAGAAGTTCGCAACACTGCCTTATCCTGATGAAAAATCAGAAAAGGAGACTCACAAGAAAGAGCAGACAATTCAGAGACTCTTCTGGCAGAAGAGATGGCCAAAAGGAACAAAACTTTCCAAGAAAGTAATTTAATGTCCAATGAATGCATAGGTTCAAATGGAGGAGCTTGAAGAGCCACCAGAACCAAATTCAAACTCCAAGGAGGAGAAATTGACTTAATGACAGGTTTTATACGAACCAAGGCTTGTACAAAACAATGAATATCAGGAAGATTAGCAATCTTTCTGTGAAAAAGAACAGAAAGAGCAGAGATTTGACCTTTCAAGGAACTTGCGGACAAACCTTTATCTAAACCATCCTGAAGAAACTGTAAATTTCTCGGAATTCTAAAAGAATGCCAGGAAAAATGATGAGAAAGACACCAAGAAATATAAGTCTTCCAGACTCTATAATATATCTCTCTAGATACAGATTTACGAGCCTGTAACATAGTATTAATCACAGAGTCAGAGAAACCTATTTGACCAAGAATCAAGCGTTCAATCTCCATACCTTTAAATTTAAGGATTTGAGATCCTGATGGAAAAAAGGACCTTGCGACAGAAGGTCTGGTCTTAACGGAAGAGTCCACGGTTGGCAAGAGGCCATCCGGACAAGATCCGCATACCAAAACCTGTGAGGCCATGCTGGAGCTACCAGCAGAACAAACGAGCATTCCTTCAGAATCTTGGAGATTACTCTTGGAAGAAGAACTAGAGGCGGAAAGATATAGGCAGGATGATACTTCCAAGGAAGTGATAATGCATCCACTGCCTCCGCCTGAGGATCCTGGGATCTGGACAGATACCTGGGAAGTTTCTTGTTTAGATGAGAAGCCATCAGATCTATTTCTGGAAGTTCCCACATTTGAACAATCTGAAGAAATACCTCTGGGTGAAGAGACCATTCGCCCGGATGCAACGTTTGGCGACTGAGATAATCCGCTTCCCAATTGTCTATTCCTGGAATATGAACCGCAGAGATTAGACAGGAGCTGGATTCCGCCCAAACCAGAATTTGAGATACTTCTTTCATAGCCAGAGGACTGTGAGTCCCTCCTTGATGATTGATGTATGCCACAGTTGTGACATTGTCTGTCTGAAAACAAATGAACGATTCTCTCTTCAGAAGAGGCCAAGACTGAAGAGCTCTGAAAATTGCACGGAGTTCCAAAATATTGATCGGTAATCTCACCTCCTGAGATTCCCAAACCCCTTGTGCTGTCAGAGACCCCCACACAGCTCCTCAACCTGTAAGACTTGCATCTGTTGAAATTACAGTCCAGATCGGAAGAACAAAAGAAGCCCCCTGAATTAAACGATGGTGATCTGTCCACCACGTCAGAGAGTGTCGTACAATCGGTTTTAAAGATATTAATTGAGATATCTTTGTGTAATCCCTGCACCATTGGTTCAGCATACAGAGCTGAAGAGGTCGCATGTGAAAACGAGCAAAGGGGATCGCGTCCGATGCAGCAGTCATAAGACCTAGAATTTCCATGCATAAGGTTACCGAAGGGAATGATTGTGACTGAAGGTTTCGACAAGCTGAAATCAATTTTAGACGTCTCTTGTATGTCAAAGACAGAGTCATGGACACTGAATCTATCTGGAAACCCAAAAAGGTTACCCTTGTCTGAGGAATCAATTAACTTTTTAGTGAATTGATCCTCCAACCATGATTTTGAAGAAACAACAAAAGTCGATTCGTATGAAATTCTGCTAAATGTGAAGACTGAGCAAGTACCAAGATATCGTCCAAATAAGGAAATACCACAATACCCTGTTCTCTGATTACAGATAGAAGGGCACCGAGAACCTTTGTAAAAATTCTTGGAGCTGTTGCTAGGCCAAACGGCAGAGCCACAAACTGGTAATGCTTGTCTAGGAAAGAGAATCTCAGAAACTGATAGTGAGCTGGATGAATCGGAATATGCAGATATGCATCCTGTAAATCTATTGTAGACATATAATGCCCTTGCTGAACAAAAGGCAGGATAGTCCTTACAGTTACCATTTTGAATGTTGGTATCCTTACATAACGATTCAATATTTTGAGATCCAGAACTGGTCTGAAGGAATTCTCCTTCTTTGGTACAATGAAGAGATTTGAATAAAACCCCAGCCCCTGTTCCAGAACTGGAACTGGCATAATTACTCCAGCCAACTCTAGATCTGAAACACATTTCAGAAATGCTTGAGCTTTCGCTGGGTTTACTGGGACACGGGAAAGAAAAAATCTCTTTGCAGGAGGTCTCATCTTGAAACCAATTCTGTACCCTTCTGAAATAATGTTCTGAATCCAAAGATTGTGAACAGAATTGATCCAAATTTCTTTTAAAAAACGTAATCTGCCCCCTACCAGCTGAGCTGGAATGAGGGCCGCACCTTCTAGAAGGCTTGAATTTATTCCAGACTGGAGATGGTTTCCAAACTGAAACTGCTCCTGAAGATGAAGGATCAGGCTTTTGTTCTTTGTTGAAACGAAAGGAACGAAAACGATTATTAGCCCTGTTTTTACCCTTAGATTTTTTATCCTGTGGTAAAAAAGTTCCTTTCCCACCAGTAACAGTTGAGATAATAGAATCCAACTGAGAACCAAATAATTTATTACCCTGGAAAGAAAGGGAAAGTAGAGTCGATTTAGAAGACATATCAGCATTCCATGTTTTAAGCCATAAAGCTCTTCTAGCTAAAATAGCTAGAGACATAAACCTGACATCAACTCTGATAATATCAAAAATGGCATCACAGATAAAATTATTAGCATGTTGAAGAAGAATAATAATGTTATGAGAATCATGATCTGTTACTTGTTGCGCTAAAGTTTCCAACCAAAAAGTTGAAGCTGCAGCAACATCCGCCAAAGATATAGCAGGTCTAAGAAGATTACCTGAACACAAATAAGCTTTTCTTAGAAAGGATTCAATTTTCCTATCTAAAGGATCCTTAAAGGAAGTACCATCTGCCGTAGGAATAGTAGTACGTTTAGCAAGGGTAGAGATAGCCCCATCAACTTTAGGGATTTTGTCCCAAAACTCTAATCTGTCAGACGGCACAGGATATAATTGCTTAAAACGTTTAGAAGGAGTAAATGAATTACCCAATTTATTCCATTCCCTGGAAATTACTTCAGAAATAGCACCAGGAACAGGAAAAACTTCTGGAATAACTACAGGAGATTTAAAGACCTTGTCTAAACGTTTAGATTTAGTATCAAGAGGACCAGAATCCTCAATTTCTAATGCAATTAGGACTTCTTTAAGTAAAGAACGAATAAATTCCATTTTAAAAAAAAATATGAAGATTTATCAGCATCAACCTCTGAAACAGAATCCTCTGAACCAGAAGAATCATTAGAATCAGAATGATGATGTTCATTTAAAAATTCATCTGGATAAAGAGAAGTTTTAAAAGACTTTTTATGTTTACTAGAAGGAGGAATAACAGACATAGCCTTCTTAATAGATTCAGAAACAAAATCTCTTATGTTATCAGGAACACTCTGAACATTAGATGTTGATGGAACTGCAACAGGTAATGGTATTTTACTAAAGGAAATATTTTCTGCATTAACAAGTTTGTCATGACATTTAATACAAACAACAGCTGGAGGAACAGCTACCAAAAGTTTACAGCAGATACACTTAGCTTTGGTAGTTCCAGCACCAGGCAGTGATTTTCCTGAAGTATCTTCTGACTCTGATGCAACATGAGACATCTTGCAATATGTAAGAGAAAAAACAACATATAAAGCAAAATTGATCAAATTCCTTAAATAACAGTTTCAGGAATGGGAAAAAATGCCAAAGAACAAGCTTCTAGCAACCAGAAGCAATGAAAAATGAGACTTAAATAATGTGGAGACAAAAGCGACGCCCATATTTTTTTAGCGCCAAATAAGACGCCCACATTATTTGGCGCCTAAATGCTTTTGGCGCCAAAAATGACGCCACATCCGGAACGCCGACATTTTTGGCGCAAAAGAACGTCAAAAAATGACGCAACTTCCGGCGACACGTATGACGCCGGAAACAGAAGAGATTTTTTGCGCCAAAAAAGTCTGCGCCAAGAATGACGCAATAAAATGAAGCATTTTCAGCCCCCGCGAGCCTAACAGCCCACAGGGAAAAAGTCAAATTTTTTAAGGTAAGAAAAAATGATTGATTCAAATGCATTATCCCAAATATGAAACAGACTGTCTGAAAATAAGGAATGTTGAACATCCTGAGTCAAGGCAAATAAATGTTTGAATACATATATTTAGAACTTTATAAAAAAAAGCGCCCAACCATAGCTTAGAGTGTCACAGAAAATAAGACTTACTTACCCCAGGACACTCATCTACATGTTTGTAGAAAGCCAAACCAGTACTGAAACGAAAATCAGCAGAGGTAATGGTATATATATGAGTATATCGTCGATCTGAAAAGGGAGGTAAGAGATGAATCTCTACGACCGATAACAGAGAACCTATGAAATAGACCCCGTAGAAAGAGATAATTGCATTCAAATAGGCAATACTCTCCTCACATCCCTCTGACATTCACTGCACGCTGAGAGGAAAACCGGGCTCCAACCTGTTGCGGAGCGCATATCAACGTAGAATCTAGCACAAACTTACTTCACCACCTCCATAGGAGGCAAAGTTTGTAAAAACTGATTTGTGGGTGTGGTGAGGGGTGTATTTATAGGCATTTTAAGGTTTGGGAAACTTTGCCCCTCTTGGTAGGAATGTATATCCCATACGTCACTAGCTCATGGACTCTTGCTAATTACATGAAAGAAATACCGACTGTGCTGGTAAAATACTGGCTGGGTGGAACTACTATTGGTGCAGTGCTGAGGGGGCTACAGCAACCAGTCTATACATAAGCGTGTACAGAATGAGTACAATTCTAATGCAGGAGAGACTTTTATTAGCGCAGAATGCAGATTTATATATCTACCTACCTATCTATTTTCAAAATCATTATAAAGAGCAGAATTTATATTATTACTATTGCTTACTACTCAGTTACATTTGGGGGACCAAAGAAATTTTTGCACCAGGGTCTTCTGTTGAGTAGGTCTGCTACTGGATCTGATGTTCCTTGTAGAAATATGGTCTGACGTCTTATGTGGACATGCAAATGACTGCTGCATCAAAACTGTTGAGTTTCATGTGAGATTTGTTACAGGTATTTGACAGGAACTTTGCTGTCTAGTCTGAATATGAATGAAAAGAGTTTCAAGGCCAGCCCATGGGTCTGATCTGCGGTCTAGTAAGGGTCCTTCCTAACTACACTGATAATCTGCTGGTTGAATAATATTTTTGTGTAGGGCAGCTGGCAACCATAATACGATACATAGGGAAGGTGCTGCAATATTACTTAGTGGCTCTGAGATAAACATACAATTTGGTGGTGAGTCAGAGTATCAATTGCACTGGACAGCAAAAGGAAAAGTCCCCACATTATATACACTTCATTCTCTCTAACCTCTAGCAGGTAATTTTAATGCTGAGTAGTCTAAAATAGGTTTAATGCAATGTCCACTAGTAAGGACTTGCAAGTGATGCTAAACAGTTTGACAAAACTTTCATAGTAAAACTAATCACTTGAAATAAACAAATGTTTATTTTTAAATTCTTCGTCAAATATATGCCCCATATATATGACCCTATTCTTTGTGTCACATACATATACAAAAAAAAATAAGGGGTTTCATCTACATTTTAAAAGTACGTCATGAATGTCGCAAAGCAGTCTAGAAACACTTTAGCTACTGCGTATAATGCAGTGTGACGTAAAAGTCTCTTTATGCAGTTTTTGTGCTATTGTGGAACTTTAGTGTGTACATACAGTGCAATATCTAGCCTTATTATTTATTGTTACTCTTTATGTGTGCGTGCGGTATGTAATTTCACACCGTAGCATTAGTTACTCTGGGTAGGTATAATACAGTATATAATCCCAGTGCAGAATTAGTGAGTGCGTGCACCGGTGCTCCCCACGCGCGTTTCCTTATGCCTCTTCTTCGGCGCAGCGCTCCCTCTAGCGGCCACTCTACTGCTCTCTCCCAGTATCTCACCGCACATTCAGCAGGGCAGGAGCTGTGGACTCCCCCCCGTGGCTGCTCTGGTCCGCTCGGCTCCAGAGCTGGGTATTCCAGCAGCTAGTGTCTCTGATTCTGCGCACAGTGATACCCGGAGCCAGCCCTGGCTGTCATTCTGCACTCACAGCCAGAGAGCCGGAGCAGCGCATATCCCCGAGTCATGGCTTCGGGGGACCTGTATGAGGTACAGTGGGGACCTGGGTAGCACGGCTCAGTACGGGAGGGAGGGGAGCAGTATTAGGGAGCTAAAAGGGTAAGACGATCTCTACTTTACATTGGCTTCATACACAGGCCTTGGGAGGGGACAGCACTTATTGCCCTGATGGGGAGAGCAGTGGAAGTGTGACTAGTGGGGGGAAGGCAAGGGCAACCCCAAAAAGTGAGAACTAGCTGCATCATAAGTGGGCGGAGGGATGGACGGTAAATGAACGGAGCGTATGTAGGGGGTTTCCCTGCTATACAGAGGGGGTCTTACACTATAATGTTTTATATTAATGTATACATTACTCAAGTTCATACAGCTGTCTTTCTTTGATGAAATGGTTAATTCACAGGTAACTGAGGATGCTGTAACATAACATACACTGCATGCAAGGTGCTTGTTAAGCCCCCATAGTGTTATTTGGGGAATTAATAGTTTCACATCTAGTAAAGGTTAATTAAGCTGAGCATGATCTAGGATGCGATGGTCATCACAGTTTGGATTGGGTTTCTTAGTGAGGACATGGTTAATTGAGTACAGCTTTTGTGGATTGTAATGAAATGGTTATAGGACATGTGCACTTGACAACTGTTTTTGTAAATGAGATGCAGCAGCAGATATATAGTATGTATATGAATTACAAGTATTGAATGCACATTATAAACTTAAACACAGCTATACTCTTGTGCTGTCAATTTCTCCATCATTAATAGTTGCTTGCACTTTACTTATTTATGTTATACTGACAATATCCTGTTGTCCCATTCATAGGTTTATCACAAATACTTTCCATTTAGAGTTATAATGCCACATTATTATAAAGTGATTCAATAGCACCATGTGGGTTGATATTTTGTAAACTTCAAGTGATATGCAATGATTGATTGAGCCCCCAAACAATTATATGAATGCAATGATAGATATTGATTGATATTTATTTTTTTTGTAAATCTATTTGTCATTGGGTCCACAGTCTAAGCTGGTAATCCATTTGATTCTATGAAATAAAAAGGTAGTGTTGAATTGAACAATTTATTGTATGTGATTACTTTCATAGTGAGAATGATCACTAGACACCAGCTGTGTCTCTTATATCATTGTGCATATTGTTTATAGAGAATTGAATGTATGGCAACTATTTTTCCAAGGTATTTTTTTTAGCAGTCATTCGGCAAACCTTTTTCAAGTTAATATACTTGCTAACACTTATTCTAAATGTAATGATTAATTAAATCAGTGATTTTTAACCTTTTTTTTGCCGTGGCACACTTTTTTACATTAAAAAATCCTGTGGCACACCACCATCCCAAAATTTAAAAAAAATCACACATTGTAGCCTAATACAGCATATATATATACACATACACACAAACACACACATACTGTATGTATTGTGCTGTTATGCCATGCCTCCTACAAACTACCCCTGCACTGGGAGTAAAAAACAAGCAAAGTTTAAAAAATATGTCACACTGTTGTCAGTCTGCCGTGGCACACCTGAGGATCTCTCACGGCACACTAGTGTGCCATGGCACACAGGTTGAAAAACACTGAATTAAATCACTTTACAACTTAGAATTCCCTGCTGTGTATCTGAGTGTTATTTAATCAATCCATATTTTTATGTATCTATACAGTTTTTGCTTTAAAAATCTTAGCATTACATAATTTTAACCTAAATCATAAATGTGCGATATGGAGACTTTCATTTCTTGGATATCTTGTATTTTATTTTTATTTGTTTACAAAAGCATGAGAAGTCAAACATCCCACAGAATTCCATAAGTAGGTTTGTTAAACATTTCATTATTTTTATTAGGCAAACTATTGTCTGGTTATATTTAGGAAATACTGTGGTATATGGGAATTTTATCATTGTATATACAGACTTGTAGTTCACTATTGCTTTGGCATTTTGTGTTTTTTATACCAAACTGTGTAAATCCTAAAGAATAAGATACCTGGAAATCAACCAAGAAAGAATGGAATCAATAGCTGTGCAATGTGACTTTTTTTTAAATAAATTAAATACATTTTAAAAAAGTGTCCCCAGAAATGCGTATTTCCCGCTTGTCTTGACTTGTAGGGAAGTTTTTTTTTTACCTGTTTAATTTAGCTGCCCCCTGTGATTTTTAAGCATACTGCACAAAAAGGAGAGAAGGCTTGTTGCATGCAGTGCTATCTTCTATTTGCAGTGAGAGGTTTTGTCCAACGTATTTCTTCCTAGGTGCTTACTTTTAACACCTGCCCCTTCTCCCTGCATAACTGTTATGCTCCTACAGAGGGCATAAGGTTGTGTGTGAAAGTCGGATTCCTGCTAAAGAAAGAGTTTAGAATGATTGTTGCCTCTTTCTGCACATTTAAAGAGTAAACAGTGCACTGCAAGCAACATGCCTACTTTCTCTCATCTTGGAAAAATATTGTTGACCATCATTGGGGTAAATAAATAAAGTGACCTTTTTATATTAAAAGGTTCGACATCTCTGATCTAAAGTATCTGTCAGTAGGAGTTTTAGTGCCTTTTGAAAGTCATCTTACACTACAGGTATCTGTTAGGGCTCCTTTATATGGAAATTGGCACAAAGTATTAAAATTATGTATAGTTTATTAATATTATCCCAGTTAGGATTTGCAGAGTTTTAATAACGTCACATTTTATTGAAATTATAGTATATTCAGTTCTGTGCTTTGCCTCTCTATGGGTGTCCATGATGTTTCCATTATTATCTTTGGTTATAATTCTTTTTATTTTTCCATTCTATATGAAGACATTATTTGAATTATTCAAGATGCCTAAATTACATATACAGTATAAAAAATAGGCATATCACGCTTTTCCATGGGGCTTAAAAACAAAATTTACTTGTTCAAAGGGAAATCAAAACCTGGTGGCCAGTATTTTTTTTGACTGCCTTATATATTTTGAATACTTTTTTTTTTTTTTTTTCTTTTTCTTTTAACTGAATATTTGTGAATCCATGAAGTGTGTATTCAATAATTTAAGTAAATATATAAATAACACAAACATAACAGATAAGCTAATGGTTACTGCCTCATGACCATTATTACTTTCATGATAAGATGATTATTATCATAAGCATGGAACCTTTTTATTTTAATGGTGAGACCCCCTTTCTTTTAAATTATCATCTTGTCAGGGGGCTGATAAGGGCATCTTTAGAGGTGACAGAACTCTCAAAATAGGTACAATAATTTAAAGTATTTGCTATTTTCACGATAACCGTTTGTTAGCTGGATATAAACATGAACCAGGATGTTTGCCTGTTTCAAATAAGTTACCTCATGTATCCCTGTGTATTTTGGGGGTTAGAGCTGGGACTTGTTAAATTTATGACCATCTGGTGACCCTTCATATAACCGGGGACATTCATACTTGAGATGAGTAATTTTCCCAGTTTTTATGTTTTATTTTGGTGCTGCCTCACTTAGAGCCATGGACCCTATAAAAGTAGCCTAACAAAGAGATGTTGTCATTTTTATTGCATTCCCTTAAAGGGACACTGAACCCAAATTTGTTCATTTGTAATTCAGAAAGAGCATGAAATTTTAAGCAACTTTCTAATTTACTCCTATTATCAATTTTTTTTTCGTTCTCTTGCTATCATTATTTGAAAAAGGCATCTAAGCTTTTTTTTTTTTTGGTTTCAGTACTCTGGACAGCACTTTTTATTGGTGGATAAATTTATCCACCAATCAGCAAGGACAACCCAGGTTGTTCACCAAAAATGGGCCAGCATCTTAACTTACATTCTTGCATTTCAAATAAAGATACCAAGAGAATGAAGAAAATTTGATAATAGGAGTAAATTCGAAATTTGCATAAAATTTCATGCTCAATTTGAATCACGAAATTCAATTTTTGGGTACAGTGTCCCTTTAAGTGAACCTTTATTGTGAATATGGGATTCCCTGTTTTCATACGAGATATTTTAAGTGTATATGCTGTCTTTAGGGAATGGAGTTGATTGCAATTCCACTGTGGTGATGACTTGTAATCCTAGAGTGGCATGTGACCCATTAATAATAAAAAAGGCTTCACTTTCATTTAAGGGGCTACTTTTCCTTTTATGTGATACAGGTTATTCTATGTATTTAATGCCATAGGTAGTTGCTATTTTTTCAGTGAACACCTGCAGCTTGGAGAGACGTGACCCTTTATTTGAAACATATGGACTCCGTAAGATTCCCTCATAGCCAAAGTTAAGAGGAAGTGCATCTTTTGTGGGCATTTCCCTGTTGCATGTGATGTGATGAGCACAATGATATCTTCAGCAGTTGTATAACAGAAAATCCCAGCAACAGATCTCAGAAATATCTGATATGTTGGCCATGCCTCCTCCTAGTAAATGCAAAAGAGTCTGACGAACAACTTCTGATTTACTAAAACTATATATCATCAAAACGGATATCCAAGAGATCGTTATGAACCTAGGAGAATTAACAGACAGATCTTCATGTCAATGCTCCAAACCAGCAACATAAGACAACCCACTGGAAAGAAAGATACATCAATACACATAACAGATTTTCACATGTAGAACAAGATGACAATGAGCATAGAAGGTTGGAGACAACCCAAGCAAAACAGATGCACAATAATAGGAATAATTCCAATGTAGAACAAGACATAATCACAGCTTCAACATCAGAACAAGTTTTTTTTTTTAGGGGTGAATCAAACAGCCAGCAGGGAGAGAGAGAGAGAACTATATCAAAAAGCAAGATCACAGATCCAGAAGAACACCTAGTTTCAAACTCAAAAAGAAGACCTATAGAGGAAAGAAACGGGGTGTTAGAGTAAACAGAAATACAATTGTAACCAAGTCAGAAAACATCTTAAAATCTAATAATAATATAGACATGAATAACCAAGAGTCTACTGAAAAAGGTATATACAACCTAAGTTCAAAGGTATTATCAGATAAAGAGAAATCCATACTTAATTTTGGGCTAAATTTTGCACCATCAAGGAGTCTAGACAAGTTACAGACCTATGTGAACACTAAAGAGTTCATTAGAAAACTAACACTACAAAGGTTCTTCATGAAATATCCCTTGGAGAATAATTCCTTTTCATGCAAAAATCACAATATAGGAACAGCACAAGACAATTTTGTACATACAGACCTGAAGCCTAAATCAACATTTAATCATATTAACACTAAGGGCAATGCCATTGAGACTTTCTAGATGGTAGTTTGCAACGACATCAGAAACATAAATAATGGCAGATTTAAAAGCTTTAAACATAATCTTTTGAAACCACAAATCGAAACAATTAAGGAACTAGAAAAAAATCACGACATAACCATCAAGCCTGCCGACAAAGGAGGAGGCATAGTGATTTTAAACAAAGCAGATTATGTTACAGAGAACAATAGGATATTAGGAGATACCATCACATATTACCGTTTACACAACAACCCAGTTAACATCTCTAAGAAAAAGTTCAACAACATGTTATCAAATGCTAGAACACTGGGGATCCTAAATGAAAAATAATTTAAATAAATTGGAGTTAGACATCCCATTACCCCAGTGTTCTATTACCTACCAAAGATACATAAATCTTTATCTAACCCACCTGGGAGATCAATAATTTCCGGCATAGGGTCATTGACATGCACTTTCTCTGAATATGTGGATAAGCATTTACAGAAGTATGCGACGAGCCTCCCTTCATTTCTGAGAGACTCGACACACATTCTAAGAATCATTGAGAATATTCCTTGGGACGACAAATATATAATGGCCACATGTGATTTGGAGTCTATCTATACAAGCATCCCACACACAGAGGGTATAAACACTATTAGACATTTCCTACAAAAAGACAGATATACCAAAGACACAATTTGATTTCATTCTGGACAGTATAAACTATATTCTTACTCACAATTATTTTGTTAATGATGGTAAATATTAGACAGATATGTGGTACAGCTATGTGGACCAGGTTTGCGCCTAGCTATGCTAATATGTATATAGGTAAATGGGAGCATGTTTTTTGGGACTGCTGCCCAGCTAGCGTGGACCTGGTCCTATACAAAAGATACATAGATGACATAATCATATGGAAAGGGACACTAGAAGATCTGAAATACACCATAGAGATAACCACAATGAAGCCAATCTGAAATGTACTTATGAATATAGCTACAAAGAGATACATTTTCTAGATTTAAAAATAGAAATTGTAAATGGGAAAGTTGAAACTTCGACATTCTTCAAAGAAGTCGATAGCAACAATTATATCCATAAACTAAGTTGCCACCATGAAAAATGGAAATCGAATATTCCGAAAGGGCAACTACTTAGAATCAAAAGAAATTGCTCTAACCCAGATAAATGGGAAGAACAAGCCCTAACCCTGAAAAAGAGACTTATTGAGAGGGGGTATGATGAAGATGAGCTTAATAAGAAAATCAATGAAGTAAGGAATACAGTCAAAAGATCTCCTCAGATATAGAGATACAACCTCCCAAGGATTAGGAGTTGAGATTATTAATGTCCCATTCATCACTGAATATAGCGAACATAGACGTATTATAGAAAATATATTTAAAAAAACACTGGCCACTGCTAAAAAATGATGATACTATTGGGGAGCACTTGACTAAACAACCAAGGTTTATATCTAGGAAAACAAACAATCTAAAACATTCTCTAGCTCCAAGAATACCAAAAATGACAAGAACTACTGAAAATGACTACTCAGGTAAAAGAATAAAAGGGTTTTTTCCCTGCCCGAGCTGTAAAGCTTGTAAATGTGGTACAAAAGCCAGGCATTTAATTTCCAACACGAAAGTCAAATATGCAATCAAGGACCTTATCAGGTGTCAGGATAAAGAAGTACATGGTAAATCAGGACTTAGGACTTTAAACTAATGTCAACACGAATCGTAAATTACCGGTATTGATGGTTATGTACATGTGTATAGACCCCTATATATGCTTACTTACGGGATACATGATTAGGTCATGTTTATCATTCAATATTCTGCTGAGATCAATAAGTAGTCTGTTTATGTTACATATATAATGCTAGATCCACCAATACCATTCAAAGTCTGCCACTAGATATCTATATGTAGGTGACAGTGGCTAATGTATACTTCTAAATTAGGGAATGAACACACAGCTGTCCCTACAATCTCTAGAAATGAAATGTTGCCATAACAACACAGGCACATCACGGTGCCGATACAGATAAGCAATAACTGACACGCAAACAGAACTACTGTAGTCACGTCACATATCCTAAAGTATATAACGGATCATGTTAATATAACATCACATGAGATGGTTAATTCTTACAATTTGGCCATGTGTAAACGGCATCATTCAAACAGAAAGCAACTATACGGATTGAGACAACTAGTGACCAACGGAAGTGACACATGTTTGTGACGGCACTTCCGGTTTTACGCTACACTCACGATTATAGAGATCGGAAGGTCCGTAAACACACAGTGCACTCTATTGGAGAATGGTACATCCTCATAGGAGAGGCCCAACTAGATTCCATTTGAGTGCTCGAGAATTCTAAATATAGATGAGTGTCTGTTTTTTTACATAGATGCGGAAGTGACATGGAGTTATAACGCCACTTCCGGAAACAACGTGTAAGTCTAACCCATAGGAAGGGGAATACATTGAAGGTGCACAGGAAAGGGATTGGCCTGAGCTCGCCTTTTGGCACCCAAACATAACTTCAAGGAAAGCTAATGTTCATTTGTAGAGTATACACACACTATATAAGGCTACCAACTATTACCAAGCATAGTCTTGAGAAAGGCTCATACCCAGGGGCCGAAACACGTTGACAACCATTGGTAAGCCTTATTTCATACATTGTTCCTGTATCTAAACAATATTGCACTATTTGTTATATATTTTTTATAGGTCACTTGTTGGATATGAGGTACTAAACTCTAGGAGGAGTTCACATCCTCGCAAAGGCACTAAGGATCACGATTTTCACTGCTAATTTTTTATTAATACACTTTTTCCAGTTTTTTATTCCTTTTTTTTTCTTTTTCTTTTTTGTTGCATCTCTCACGGATATATTTTTTTATATTATTCATCTTCTTTTCCTAGTTTTTTAAACACTTTTTTTTTAAAACTTTTTTTTTTCCATTTTTGTGAGCAGCAGTTGCTCATCGGAATATAACTTCAACACCTTCTTTTACCTTTTTTCACTAGATTACCACATCAACACTGGATCATCACATCAGACACTGGTCTCTTTCTAAATTGGAACATTCTCACACATCTGCATTAGCTTAGTAAGGTGCATCTTATAGCTTGGACATCAAATTTGCCCCATTTTTGGGAAGGGTTACTGCAGTGTATTGTTTGGGTGTATAGGTCTTAGAGGCGTACAGCGTCTTTTTATCATTGGTTTTACCTGCATATATTTTTATATTTTAGGAGTATTGTTTTAATAAAAACTGTTTTATTTTATATATTCGACACATCCATCAGCTTCTTAGGCGCTCTGGTATATTGTCCTTTAAGTTATCTTCTCCTAGGGTGGGCTAATACACCTTTATATTGGAGCGACAAAGGCACTAGTCCTAAGCGCTTATAATCTCAATACCCGTATATCATCTATCTTCTGATTTACCATGTACTTCTGAATCTCTCAAGATCAGAGCTTTTAAACTATTACTTGTAAAATCAGATTATATCTTCTCAGTTGCATCTTCTGAGGGAGAAGTACATTTTGACAGTCAGCAATCAGTCACAGACCAAGATACAAACTCTTCCTCTCTTATATTTAGGATTAAACATCTTAGGACTCCTTTTTTATTATTTTTTGAGGGGGTATTTATTACCTTCTGAATAAAGATCCATTAGGCAATTGGATTTAATTTTCAAACTATCTGTCAAATCCCCAGAGTTTTTTCCTGTTCCTGATGCAATAAAGTCAATTATCACCAAAGAATGGTCTAAACCTGGTATCTATTTTAATCCTACGTCTGCATTCAAGATGCTTCCTTTTGCCTACGGTTAGTGTGGAGCTTTGGGAAACAATTTAAATGGTAGATGTGCGATTTCTACTCTGATGAAAATGACAACTATTCCTTTAGAAGACAGTACTTCATTTAAAGACTCAATGGACAGAAAATGAGTCTTTCCACAGCAAGGCGTTCCTTCAAGTGTGTTATTTGTTTAAATCTGCTAGTAGTATTGCTTGCGTAGCAGCAGCATCTACTTTTCGATGTGTTTTATCTGAGAAGTTGTCAAATGATTCTGTTGAGAAAGATGTTCAACATCATTGAAACTTTTTCAATCAGCAAATGCCTTTATCTGTTATGTCATAGGTGATAGTAGGCTAAATGCCAAGAACATGGCTTTATATAGCGCTGCAGTATCTGTTGGCACTCTATAAATAACCAATAATAATAATCAGCTTTGACAAGAAGAGCCCTGTGGCTCAAATCTTGGTCTGCTGACATGGTTTCAAAATGTAGATTTCTTTCTCTCCCTTTTCAAGGAAATATTTTATTTAGGGCCAGGTCTAGATGCTTATTATTTCTGTTACTGGAGGTAAAGGAGCCTTTCTCCCTCAGGACAAAAGGTCTAAGGGAAAGAACAAAGCTACTAACAATTTTAGCTATGTAACCCAAATTGAACAAGTCTTAGCAGTCCAAAAATGTCACGGGTAGTATATTGTCTTTCCATGAAGGGGCCCTAAGGTTGGGAAGTGACTATAGTAACACAATCCCAGCACCGAGGGTAGGACCCAAGACGTGACCAAAATTGTTGAGAGGATAAGGTAAAAGCAGAGTCGGTATCCAAGCCATGGGGTCAGCAACGTGTAGGCAAAGGCAGTACAAATTCGGCAGAATGGTAAAGTAAACAAGCAAGGTTGGCAGCAGAGATAAACAGCAAGCAGTTCACAGAAGAAACACACCCAGGAATAGATCCTATACACAGGAAATTACAGGAAGCTTTCCTAAATAGGGTGTTGATTGCAAAACCACCTGCAGCTCGCAGGCAGGTGGAGCCAGAGAGCGAGCCAGACATGGTAGAAGAATTAAGCAGATCAAATGTTGAGCTAGAATCCTCCAGTGGCTTAGGGGTAAAGCAACCGGCCAGAGACTGGAGGTCCCCGGATCAACTACAGGCACTAACAAAAAAAGCTGCCTTTCCGTACCAAGTCTGCATGAAAATGTGGTCCCGCATCCCCTTCTGGTAGGGGGCAGATTGCACCTTTTTCAGAAGGCCTGGTCTCAGTCTGTATCCTTGGGTGCTAAACATAGTTTCTTAAGGATACAGAATGTGTTTCAGATCAAGACCTTGCAGAGGAAGGTTTCATCTGTCCCATTTTCCAAAGAACACTGTGAAGGTTCAAGCTTTCTTTCAATGTGTTTGAGATCTAGAACTCATGGAACTTATAGTTCTGATTCAAGACCAAGATTTATATTCCAACCTTTTCATAGTTCCCAAGAAGGAAGGAACTTTCAGGGCCTTACTGGATTTGAAAACTCTAAACACATTTCTCAGGGTTCCTACTTTCAAAATAGAAACAATTTAAACTATCCTTCCTCTTGTTCAACAGGGCAGTTTAAGTCCACAGTAGATTTAAAGGATGCATACTTTCATATACCTATCTACAAGGATCATCATCAGTTGCTTTTGTTTTGCTTTTCAGGACAAAGATTTTCAGTTTATTGCTCATCCATTCGGTCTGGCTACTGCTCCCAGAAACTTCACAAAAGATCTGTTAACTCTCATATCTGTAATTCAAGCCCAAACAATTAATGTGGATCCTTACCTGGACGATATCTTGGCACTGTCTCTATCTTTATCTTAAGCAGTATGTCACACCAGCAAACTTTTCACAATCATGGCGGCAGTAACAATGTTTCAAAGCGCTCTCTATCTCCTCAGACTAGTCTCCTTTCTAGGAGTCATAGACTCGATTACAAAGAGACTATCTTTGACAATTGAAAGAAGAACATAATTCAACTTGTGTGAAACTTAAATCCTAGTGTAGTATTATGTATGGAAGTTGTAGTTCTTATTGTTGCTTTAGACACAATTTCAATTTGCTCTGTTTCACATGAGACCTCTTCAATTATACATTCTATATCAGTGGTGCAAGGACTTTTCTCTGCTTTCTCAAAAGATCTTTCTGGATTCAACTACAAGGAATTATGTCTTGGTGGATAGAGAACCAGTACATTCCAACCTGGACAATTGTCATGACAGACACAAGTCTCTCAAGTTGAGGTGCAGTATAGGGGTCCAGGAGAGCACAGGGAGTTTGGCCTCCTCAAGAGGCGAGGTTACCAATAAACAACTTAGAGCTCTGTCTCCAGAGCTTGCCTCCTGAAAGAAGAGAATTGTCTTTGCTTCCAATCAGATGATGTCACAGCGATGGTATACATCAATCATTGGGGGGGGGAGGAAGACGACTCACAGTTCTCTAGCGATGAAAGAAGTCGCTAGTTTCTTTTTTAGGGCAGAAAAGAATCTTTGTAATTTCTGCCAAATTGAGAAGTATATTGAGTGGTCAAGCCTTTCATCCAGGGGAATGGTCTTTACATAAGGAATTGTTCAATCAGATAGTAGAACAATGGAATTTCTCAGAGATAGACCTTATGGCTTCTCATTTGAATAACAAACTTCCCTTGTATTTTGCAAGATCTAGAGATCCTCAAGCAGAGTCAGTAGTTGCTCTAGTAATTTCTGCCATATCCCAGGGGTTAAAAAATTGGGAAGCAGATTATCTGAGACATCAATCTCTTCATCCAGGGGAATGGTCGTTACATCAGGAATTGTTCAATCATAGTAGAACAATGGGATCTCCCAGAGATAGACCTAATGGCTTCTCTTTTGAACAACAAACTTCACAGGTATTTTGCAAGATCTAGGGAACCTCAAGCGGAGTCCATAGTTACTCTAGCAGCTCCCTTGTCATTTCAACTTGCTTACTTTTTTTTCCCCAAAAAATATTTTTATAAATTTTTCATAAATAAAAATACAATGCATAGTGTTATCAAATTATACATGGTTACGTAATTTTGTTCTGCTGTAAACATGTATATCAATCATCAATATTGTACATACTGTAGATAAATTTTAGGTGATCAATTGTATAAGTACAATTATTACAGAAATAGTAGCATCACAAGTAATTTTCTTATATTTCTAGACATGTTCAATACTAGTATTGTGTTTATTGTCAAGTAAAATCCCATGTCAATTAGCATAAAAGGATCCATATCTGCAAGCAAAATATGGGGAGGGGAGAGAGAAGAGGAAGAAGAGAAAAAAAAAAAATATTAAGCCATTTTATTTGTGTAGCCAGGTGTCCCAAACTAGCCAGTATCTTTCCATTTGGTCAATTGAGTTAAAGAAGTGTTTTTCCATCGTGGCCATGTAATCAACCATTGCACTGATTTCGACAAGACGCGGAGGTTCAGGTTTTTTCCATGTTCGAGCTATACATAATTTGGCAGCCGTAAAAATATATATCATCAGCCTCTTTGACGTATCAGGTATAGTGTTTTTTATAATATGTAATAAGGCATTAGAGGGTGACACCGTAGATGTAAATTCCAGGGAGTCACATAATCCCTTAATATCTTCCCATAATGGTGCAAGTTTCGGGCATCCCCACCAGATGTGTAAGTCTGAGGCCACAGCTCCACATCCCTGCCAACATAGAGGCGGTTAAATTTCAGCTAGTCTAATGGGAGTTGTATGCCATTTCAGTAATAGCTTTAGATAAACGTCCAACATAGTCACTAGGACTAAGCGATATGGGGGGGGGGGGAATCGTGATTTAAAAAAAAAAAAAAAAAATATTGCGATTTAATCATGATTTTCCTAAAAATTACTATAACACCTTAATTTTTCAATAAAAAGTTATTTTAACACTACAGAATCTTAATGTACATGTTTCTCAATGTCTTGGAGCATAAAAATACAAACCACAAAATATTTAAAATAAAATTATCTGCCTGTGCTTTGGTTACATAGTAGCAACTAGCCAGTTCTTAGGTCTTTTGACACACCATTGTCATGTTTTCTTGTAAAGTCATTCTAACTGTGGTATGATTAACATATGAAGCAGTGTATGCATGGAGAAACCTGAAAAGTGCTGAATTTACAGCAGTATGATTTGTGTACAAAACAAGTATACAGTAAAGGTAGTACAATGCACAAACAGCTAAATGAATAGCAAATGCAGACACACAAAGCTAATTGAAATGAAATTAGCTGGCCAGTTATTACCACATTGTCCATTTCCATGTTTTCTTGGGCAGTGAGTCTAGCTGTGGTATAAGCAATAAATGAAGCAATGTATGCATGGAGAACCCTGAAAACTGCTGCTGACTTGATTTTTGACTGACTGATTGATTGAAGACAACAATGTGCTTGATGAAGCAATCACCTTGATTGAAGAGAACACAGGCTTGCTGCACTTGAATATAAAGACAACAATGGGCTTGATGATGTAGTGACATCACCTGGATTGAGAGACAAGATACCACAGGCTTGCACTTGAATATAAATAAGACAACAATTGGCTTAATGATGATGTAGTCACCTTAATTGTGAAGAGACAAGAGACCACAAGCTTACACTTGAAATTACTTGAATATAAAGAAAACAATGGGCTTGCTCATCATCATGTTTTATTGAGACTGAGGCAACACTGGCTTTCACTGGAGGAGACTGACCTTGCAGTTGTAGAATACACTGGCTTTGGATGACTGACCTTGCTGTTGAAGACACAGGCTAGCCTTGCAGAGTTGCAGTGCACTTGCAGGATGACCTTGCTGTTGTAGAAGAAGACACAGGCTGCAGAATGTGGATGACCTTGCTGTTGTAGAAGAAGACACAGGCTGCAGAATGTGGATGACCTTGCTGTTGTAGAAGAAGACACAGGCTGCAGAATGTGGATGACCTTGCTGTTGTAGAAGAAGACACAGGCTGCAGAATGTGGATGACCTTGCTGTTGTAGAAGAAGACACAGGCTGCAGAATGTGGATGACCTTGCTGTTGTAGAAGAAGAAGCAGGATAAGGATGACTGCTGTTGTAGAAGAAGAAACAGGCTGCAATCTTCTGGAACCACAGCTGTTGGCTGACTTTGGTGAACTTGATAGGAAGTAGGAGATGACACACAGGCAGTCTTTGCTGTTGGTTGAACAATGAACATAAAAGATTTTTAGAATAAGGTGGTGGGAGGGAGGAAAAAATAGACAACATAGAATAGTGGTGGTCAGGGGAGACAAGTTCTACTTTTTGGAAAGACAACACACAAACACTAATAGACTGGGAAAGACAAGTAAAAAACATCTTTTTTATTCATTTAATTAATGTATTTTGTGTTCAACTTCTGAATCAATCAAGAGCAATAGAGCATGCAATTTTAAACAACATTCGCAATTGATTTGACTTATATTAGTAGTAGCTTAGCTATTTTATTATTTCTTAAACCCAATTGGTTAGGCATACTAAGTTCAGGGCTGCTATTTTGTGGCTGCACATGGACAGGTTAATAGGGCATTGCACACCTGACACAATGAATGCAGATTGCACATTTAAGCATCATGCTATTTTGGCTCACCAAAATGCATAATCATTTCTTATTGTTACGGCACTAGCCTACCAGCAATGATAAATAAAACAAACTAACTTGCTTTTTTTTTTTTTTTTAAATGACTTGCATTGCCCTGCACTGCAGCAGCATCCATCCTTCCATTCGATAATGAATAAAGGATGACAAAAAAAGGAATTTTATTAAACAAAAATTACTTTTTTGGGAACATCAATTACAGAATATAGATCATTTTTGATTACTTATAAAAAATTATTTAGATACTGTTATGGTACACTACTGGACTGCAAACTGGTATAATAAGGGTAATGGTAACTAATGTAAATTTAAAATTAACACTTATAATTAGAGGAAAAATATAATTAAAAAAATTTGTTGTGCACTGCACCATACTCCAATGGTAGCCAAGAGGGGGCTGGGTCAAATCGAAGAGATATCGAATTAGCATTAATTGAGTTTCGATCATATAAATTGGCGATCACCTCAAATCCCCCTAATTTCCAAACTTCTACATGAATATTAATAGGATCCCAAAATAAACCTTGCAAATGGTGGCCTATAGATGGGTGAGGGGCAATTAACAAACGTCTTATCAAAGTGTGCCATAATGAGAGGTTATTTTTCACAATTATATTGGGAATATTGAGTGTAAGTTTTCTCTTATTAGGGACCAAGATTACATCAGCTAACCCCAGGTACACTGGAAGCTTCTAAAATGTACTAGCCTGGTTTATCTCCTTTAATACCCCACTCTGTGATATGAGGTCTTGCAGCTTCGTAGTAAGTGAAAATGTTTGGGACTGCAGTTCCCCCTTTAGAATATGGTCTCTGCAGAGTATTATAAGCTATCCTATGCGCTTTATTTTTCCAAATATAATTAGAAAATAGTATTTAGATATAAAATAGAATATGGTGGGGGGGGGGGGTGTCCTGACCGCGGCCATGATCGGCAGCTTGATTGATATGCTCTTCAAGCCCTTATAATAATCCATCTTTTATCTCCTCTCTAACCAGACTTCTAGCTCTATAACTTTGAAAAAGCAATAGAGGAGAAGTCACGGAGCTGACTGATACCCTCAACTTCATGTCTGCATTAGCTGGAACCTAACCGGGATAGTTGAGGATGTAGGCCGCAACTTCACTGCACATATATCTAACCCCCCTTGGTTACTTATGCAATCGAGTAAAGCGATGCTAATTCACTGATGCTCTCAGCATTCAATTGTCAGTAGCTAACACCAGTACTCTACTACAAGGGAAGGGACCCTGTTGCACAACCTACAAATATTATGGCGTCTGTGATCAGAGACCTCATTGTCGTACTAATAAAACAAGTGGATTCCCATACGGATCTCCTTACATCAGAGATCAGAAGTACATGCCTAACTGCTAACACGGATGAACCCGTGTTTGCTCCCCAGACAGGATGGGGGAAGTCTGACTTGCAGGAGCATGTGAGAGGGGTTCATACATCACCGCAGGAGACAAGCAAGCCTGCTACGGATACACCCTTCTCGCAGCTGATACAGGGTCCACGCTTTTCTGAACCGGACAATAGCACTATACCAGTAGTGCATATCACTCTGAAGGAGGATCTCCACTCACGCCTGGATCCCCACAAGAAACAAGTCTGCCCGAGCAGGGGGAGCCCACCTGACTTTCTCCTATCTGTACTCCTGAAGTGGCCGGTTGGTATGATGCAGCAAAGCAATCTCCGTCTCATGAAGCAGCACAGTAGCCGCATTCCTGCACTGGCGAGGTGGGCTATTTACCGTTGTCAGTGGTCTCACATTTTACTGTTTGCAGGAGCTTTGTCTTGGGATCCAGATGGAGGCCATCCGGGTTTCACTGAATCGGGTTAGGTGTATAAAATTAGGCAGATTGAATGTAACTGTCGTAGCATGCGAGTTGGTTGAGGACTTTTTTTTTTTTTTTTAGTTTCAATAGTTTTTTTATTGGGTTGAGAAATTTCACAGCATAGAATACAATACAGGTTAACATGCTAGAATACAGAAATAGTTTGCGTAAGTATTGTTAACCCCTTAACGACCAACGACGTATGGGGTACGTCCTGCAAAAAAATGCAGTTAATGACCAAGGACGTACCCCATACGTCGTTGGTCTTTGAAAGCAGTGGAAGCGATCCTGATAGCTTCCAGCTGCTTTCATGTTATTGCAGTGATGCCTCAATATTGAGGCATCCTGCAATAACTGTTTTTAGCCATCCGATGCAGAGAGAGCCACTCTGTGGCCCTCTCTGCATCGGCTACCGATGGCCGTTATGGTTGGTGGGTGGGAGCTCATCCAGGGAGGCGGGTGGGCAGTTATTGGTGGAGGAGGGGGGAGGGATCTAGTGCGGGTGCGTGCCCGTGCACGTGATGTCTATCAAAACAGCATCAATATGCTGTAGGATCTGGAGGGTGGGAGAGAGGACTGGGGAGGGTGGGATTTTGAAATCAAGGCATCAGGGAGAGGGTGGGGGGTTGGATGTTGAGGGGGGGGCAGCTACACTACAGAAATAAATAAAATATTTAAAAAAATAAAAAAAATAAAATACATTATTATTTTTCAAACTGGGTACTGGCAGACAGCTGCCAGTACCCAATATGGTGCCCAATAAAGGCAGAGGGGGGGGGGGTTAAAGAGCTGTTTGAGGGGGGATGAGGGAGGTTGGGGGCTAAGGGGGGTCCTACACAGCAGAAGAATTTTTTTTTTATTTTTTTTTTAAAAACCTAAAACTTTTATTTTAGTACTGGCAGATTTTCTGCCAGTACTTAAGATGGCGGGGACAATTGTGGGGTGGGGGAGGGAAGTGAGCTGTTTGGGAGGGATCAGGGGGTGGGATGTGTCAGGTGGGAGGCTGATCTCTACACTAAAGCTAAAATTAACCCTGCAAGCTCCCTACAAGCTACCTAATTAACTCCTTCACTGCTAGACATAATATACGTGTGATGCGCAGCGGCATTTAGCGACCTTCTAACTACCAAAAAGCAACGCCAAAGCCATATATGTCTGCTATTTCTGAACAAAGGGGATCCCAGAGAAGCATTTACAACAATTTGTGCCATAATTGCACAAGCTGTTTGTAAATAATTTCAGTGAGAAACCTAAAATTGTGAAATATTTAAAGTTTTTTTTAATTTGATCGCATTTGGCGGTGAAATGGTGGCATGAAATATACCAAAATGGGCCTAGATCAATACTTGGGGTTGTTTACTACACTACACTAAAGCTAAAATTAACCCTACATGCTCCCTACCTAATTAACCCCTTCACTGCTGCGCATAATACACGTGTGGTGCGCAGTGGCATTTAGCGGCCTTCTAATTACCAAAAAGCAACGTAAATGCCATATATGTCTGCTATTTCTGAACAAAGGGGATCCCAGAGAAGCATTTAAAACCATTTGTGCAATAATTGCACAAGCTGTTTGTAAATCATTTCAGTGAGAAACTTAAAGTTTGTGAAAAAATTTGTGAAAAAGTGAAATTTTTTTTTTATTTGATTGCATTTGGCGGTGAAATGGTGGCATGAAATATACCAAAATGGGCCTAGATCAATACTTTGGGATGTCTTCTAAAAATATATATATACATGTTAAAGGATATTCAGGGATTCCTGACAGATATCAGTGTCCCAATGTAACTAGCGCTAATTTTGAAAAAAAGTGGTTTGGAAATAGCAAAGTGCTACTTTTATTTAGTGCCCTATAACTTGCAAAAAAAGCAAAGAACATGTAAACATTGGGTATTTCTAAACTCAGGACAAAATTTAGAAACTATTTAGCATGGGTGTTTTTTGGTGGTTGTAGATGTGCAACAGATTTTGGGGGTCAAAGTTTGAAAAAATTGTTTTTTTTCCTCCATATTTTATAATTTTTTTAATAGTAAATTATAAGGTATGATGAAAATAATGGTATCTTTAGAAAGTCCATTTAATGGCGAGAAAAACGGTATATAATATGTGTGGGTACAGTAAATGAGTAAGAGGAAAATTTACAGCTAAACACAAACACCGCAGAAATGTAAAAATAGCCTTGGTCCCAAACGGTCAACAAATGGAAAAGTGCTCTGGTCACTAAGGGGTTAATGAACCCAACCTTTTTTTACCTGTTTTATTCGAGGTAGAAGTATATGTCAGGGGGGTAAGACAAATAAAGATTAGTGAGATAGGGAAAGAGGGGAAGGGGAGGAAAGGGAAAGAGAGGAGAGGGAAAAAGAGGAAAGAGAGACAAATGTTAAGCGTCCCATACTGATCATGTCAAATTATAGTAATATAGTTTCCAGGCATACCTCTGTGCAATTTGACCAAAGGAAATTATTAGTGCAATCACACAATAAATAGGGGGAGTCATTCAGGTATCTTCTGGTAAGCCCATCGTTTGTATTACCCATTGTCAGCTGGCCTTTGCTCCCACAGGAAGAGTATGTCAGTAATAAAGTCGCATTTACGTATGTAATAGTAATGCATTTGCTCCAAAGCCAGAATATGTTCTACCTCTGCTACCCATTGTACAAACGTGGGAATTGTTTGAGTATTCCATAGCCTTGAAATTAGTCTTTTTGCGCAAGCCAACATTATTTGAAATAATTTTTTGTGGTATACACAGTAAAGTGGTGGGAGAAGGTTGAGGAGGATGATACAGGGGTTGAGTGCTATATTCGTATCCAAGATTTGGTTAATAGTCTGCTCTATTTGTGTCCAGAAACCAGAAATGTGTTGGCAGGACCACCAAATATGGGTCATAGTGCCTATGTCTCCGCACCTTCTCCAACAGCTTGAGGAAGCGGTTGGATAAATATGTCGAAGATGATGTGTTAGGTACCAGCGAGCTAATATTTTATATTTCAATTCAGACATGATCAGTGAGGTAGAGGCTGAGTGGGTTGCCCTGAAACAATGTTTCCAGTCATCGTCACTAAGTTTGTCCAGCAGTTCTGCATTCCATTTTGGCAGATATGCAGGCTGTCACGCAGGTAAAGATCCTCTGAGCATTTTATATATTAATGAGAGATAAGCCCTCCTAACGCTAGGGCCAATGCACATCCGCTCAAATGTCGTTAGTGGTCTCAGAACATTAAGTTTGTGCGTGCTATTCTTGATCGCGTGTCTAATCTGCAGGCACGAGTACCAGCTATGAAAAGGGGGACCTAAATAATTATTTAGTGAAATTCTGTCCTTGACCTCCCCTGAGTTCAATAATACATAGATGGGAAAATTTTGCAAATATTCTATTTCATTTGTATGAGTAAATGAGGTATGTTGTAAGAAAACGTGATTATTTAGCAACGGGGTTAAGGGGGAAACTGGTGTGGAGATTCCTTATGTGTAATTACATAATCCCAAACTTCAAGAGTGGCCTTAATATAGCTATTCAAGTATGTTGATAGTGGCCTATTAGCTTTAGGAAGCGAGGCGATATCTCTCATGCACTTGACTCCCAGCAGGGAACTTTCAATGGAAACCCACAAATTAGTGGGATGGGAGTGGTTCCAGGAGACCACTCTGGCTAAGTGTACAGCTCTATAGTAATTCATGAGGTTAGGGACATTAAGTCCCCCATCCTCTTTGCTGAGAGAGAGTATCTTGAGATACCCTAGGTTTTTTAGAAGACCAAATAAAGGAGTTGATCATTCTCTGCTGGGCACGAAGGTACGAGTTGGACAGGGCCATCGGCAATTTCTGGAAAAGATATAAATACTTTGGCACTATCATCATTTTGATAGCATTTATTCTTCCCATCCAGGACAGATATCCCGGCTTATACCAGGCTTCAAGTAGAGCTTTTACTGTATGTTGGAGAGAGACATAGTTAACTTGGTAGAGATTTTGGACATTGTTGGGAATTATCAGACCTAGATATTTAATCTTATCTGTGATACTGAATACGGTGTTGTGTGTTATAAAGTCTATATCTTGTGGTTGCGTATTTTATTAGCATTATTCCCGATTTTCCCATATTAATGGAAAAGTTAGACACTTGCTTATAGGCTTCCAGTGTCTGAATCAGAACAGGGAGAGTAGCAGAAGGAGATTGAAGGGTGAGGATCACATTGTCCATAAACAGACACTTCTGGGTGATGCCTTTGTACTGTATACCGAGGATATCCTGGTTCTTTCTAATCTGTATGGCCAAGATTTCAGCTGTTATAACAAATAATAGTGGTGACAACGGACATCCTTGACGGGTGCCATAAATTATAGGGAAGGATTGTGAAACAGTACAATTTTTTCGTTCTCTAGCTCGGGTCCTGAGTATAATGCTTTAATTCTGGAAAGGAATGTATTGGAAAAGCCAAACTTTGACAGGACCCCCCACATGAAGTGCCAGTCGACCCTGTCGAACTGTCGAAGGCCTTCTCTGCGTCAGTGGATACAAGGGTAAGGGGAGTCCCATTATCATGAGTGGCCTGCAGGGAATGTAAAACTCTAATGGTATTATGCTTTGCCTCCCTTCATCTGACAAATCCCACCTGATCCGGATGTATGATGTTTGGTAAAACGGTGTTCACACGGTTTGCAAGTATTTTGGCATAAATCTTTATATCAATGGTAATAAGTGAGATAGGCCTGTAATTCCCTACCTGAGTACATGGTTTGTCGGCTTTCGGAATAACCGTAATGAAAGCCTCCAGTAAGGGTTGAGAGAAAGCACGCCTTTGTCTATTCAAGAAAATAGCGTATGTAGTGATGGGCCTAGCTGGTATTTGAGCAACTGGTCAAACTTGGCAGTTAGACCATCTGGTCCGGGGGACTTGCCATTCGGGAACGCTTTAATTGTATTTTGAATCTCTTGGAGAGTTATAGGAGAATCTAATGAGAGCCTATCTTCATCTGTGATCGTCGGAGTGTCAAGAGTACCTAGGTATTTTTCAATATTGCTAATTTTGTCATGTGGCATATTCGGGTTTAGTTTGTAGAGTTTAGAATAATAAGATACAAAGGCGTCCGTAATGTCTTCATTTTTACTGGTTGATCTACCCAACGGGTGTGAAATGGTTCTAATGAATGAGGTGTATCTTTGTTTTTTAAAGGACCTAGCCAGTAGACAACCTGCTTTGTTGCTCTTGACAAAGAATTTTGCTTTAGTAGCAAGAGCCCGCAAGTGAGCGTTTTGTATTAAGAACTTATTGAGATTATCTCTTGCTTTGGAAAGATTAACCAGTTTTTGGGTGGAAATCGACTTTTCCTTATGAGTAGCTTCTTCTACTTGCTATCGGTTAGAGAGGAAAGTTGGGCCAATTTTTAAGCCTTCGCTGTTTACCAGTATGTTTAATCAGAAATCCTCTAATAATAGCATTTATATGCCTCCCAGTTATTTGCTGCAGATGTGTCCTCAGGTTTATTAATAAGAAAATATTCATCAGTTGCCTTAACGATCTCCTCTAGTGTTTCCTGGTTTGTTAAAATGGAGTCATTGAGTCTCCAATTTAGTGTGTTTCTAGGCCTAGAAGACCAATTGAAAGAAGTGAGGACCATGCTATCGTCAGACCAGGGCGTGTGTGATATTTTGGCATGAATTAAATTAGTTAAGAATGCTTGGTTGCATAGTATGTAGTCCAGTCGTGAGTATGAGTGTTGCGGATGGGAAAAAAAAGTATAATCTTTTTGAGTGGGATGGGCAATTCTCCAAGTGTCAAACAGAGAGAGAGAGACTGTAATGGTGCACAATTGGCTTTTAACATATTATTCTGTAGGTATGATTTCCCAGAAGAGGTGTCTAAAGCAGGGTTCATAGGGAAGTTAAAATCACCTCTGATTATGACTGGGCCTTTAGAGATGTCTAGTAGAATATTGGTTACGGATTTGTAAAAAAAAGGTGTGGGTCTATTCGGGGCATATATGTTTTCTAAGGTAATCGGGCTGCCATAGCAAAGCATTCCCTACATTTTTTTTATCAATTTTTTTTTAGGTTTTATTGATATAGTGGGGTTGTTTAGTGGAACTACTATATTACACTATCATTAGTCTCTATTTTTGTTTATTCTGCATACTGCCCAAAACCTTTTTTAGAGATTATATTAGTTTTAGTGAGCTTAGTAAATAGAACTATAATCATGACTAATAATACAGATGTATTTAATCTAAGGTCCACTATTTATGACAGTTTAAATAATATATTTGTAGAAAATATTGCTCAAAATACTGATGAAAATAGATACTATAGACCTGATTACTATTGAAAATAAAGGAGATATAATTAAAAAAATAATGAATGATTTAGAAACAAAACCAACAAATGAAATTACAAAAAATAGAATATGCTTTCCTTACAAAATATATTGAGGAAAAATGGATCCCACGTGAATTACTTATAAAAAATCAATGTTCCTTCAAGGTAGAAGATGAAACATTTATTAAAAGATGGAGATCTATTCTAGAAACTGCTTCTATAAAATTAATGGAATTGATAAGAGTTTAGAGGAGATACACTAATTAAATTAGGCAACAAGATAAATGAATTAGAAATTAAGCTGCAAAAATGTAAATTAGATAAAGAATATCTTGAAAAAAATTAAAATTAAAAGAGATGAATAGGACAAAAAAAAGAGCTATTAGATATGAAAATGAAAACATTTGAACGAAATAGAAAGGATTACAACATTTTGAGGGTAATGAAGGAAAGAAGTATTTCAGTACACATTTCTGGAGATTTAATAGACACACTGAAAACACTGAAGCTTTGACTACTGACACAGAAGAAAAACCACCAAAGGAACATATATACTCCAATGTAGCACCTTGGAGAAATGTCCATCATAACCCAAGACAAAATATTGAATATTCCCATGAAAATAGATTGCATACAAATCAGTACAGAAGTGATAAAAATCCTTTTTCTTATAATCATAATAGAGGAAATAACCAATATGACGACCATAGATTTTATGAAACTAATGGTCAATATAGATATAATAGATTTAATGAAAAATATAGGAAACAAGATAATTTTAAAGAGACTACAAATCAACAAAATAGAGGTTATAAGAATCAATATACTTATTGGAATAGGGATTATAATAATAGGAATTATAATTTAGGCAATAGTCAAATGCAAGAAAATATAAATATGAATTTTCAATACAGAAATAGAAATTATGAATCTTACAATCGATTTGAACCTTTATGAGATATAGCTACAGAAAATAGGTCCCATGTAGAAAGCACAGAACAAAGAACATACAACAAAGATTTTTTAGGAATAGGTCAAACAAGCAGAGAATTGATGCCCCCAGAGAGGAACAACAAGACTTCAAAAAAGAGAAAAGAGTCCGAAAGAGAGAATCAATAGGAACAAATTTATGTAAAACCAAAAGACAAGAAGAAAAAATAGATATAGAAACACAGGTTGAAACACCAAATGGAAGTAATAGCTCAGATTTTAAAGGTGCATTTATCTTTCCATTTCAATCAACGAGAGAATCTGGGGAAACGGTTTCCAGGACACCCGGAAGTTACAACGAAGAGACGACGGAAGGATTACTGAACGGACCCTAAGGTCTAAGCCCAATTCCGCCAGCGTGTTATAGAACGCTACAGACAGAGCGGAGTCAAACCGGATCAAAACCTTACAGGAGTTCTATAGGAGATTGTGTCTTCACATTGTAAGCAGTAAGACTTTGTTTGGTACTATAGAATCTACATTTAAGGATCAAATAATAAAAAGCATTTACCGGTATCTGCTGAGATATATTTAAAGACTGATATGAACATATTCGAAGATTACAATTAATGGGAAGTGTTGCCTTACTGTAAAAACAGTTTCTATCATGTCAAACACATTTTAAAAAACATTGCTAAAGGATTCTATAAGCCTCTAAGCATTTATAGGTATATGACCACTTTTTAACTATTCATGGTTTGTTTGCTAGGTCATCTGTACAGAGCTTTTGAATATAAAGGTCATTTTCTTTAATTTAGCCATAAGTAATATATTTATTGGGTTTTTAAGATTTATTTTTAGAAGTGAGTGTTTCAAATTGTGTCGTGAGGATATATTAATATATATATATATATATATATATATATATATATATATATATATATATATATATATATAGATAGATAGATAGATAGATTTAGTTATTTTATTTATAGTATTAATTTTAAAGGCAAAAAATATTGGATTTCATACATAGTTAATATATAGCATCACAAATAGGTTGATACCTGGTTTTATTTTAAATATTTATATTGCTTATACAATAAAGGAGTCATTATATCAATATTTATATCTTTTTTTTTCTGCTTTGTAGCTTTAGTTATTCCACTTTTAGACTAACGTGCTGGCTCTTTTTAGGGCGAGTTCTTATAGGTGCAACCACGCTTACACCATTCCCTGCCATAGCAAAGACCAACCAGAATTAGAACTCTACCCTCTTTGTCCAAATATTTCTGTAAGAGTTCAAATGGGATATTGCGTCGGAAAGAAATGCAGACCCCATTCTTCCTGTCTGGTCCTGAGCTAAGGAAATGTTGGTCATAGTACCTTGTAGCTTAGTTTGGGTTCATTACGTCTCCTGAAATGCGTCTCCTGCGTCATAACTATGTCAATATTCTTTTTATAAAAGTCATAGTAGGCTATCGACCGTTTCTCAGCTGAATGAAAGCCTTTTACATTTGGACTTGCTATGGTCAAGGTGATCATGTTATGCTCTTAGATTGCGGGGTCAGAGGCGCGATAGGATTCATAGGATATGAATATGGATAGCTAAACGGAAAACTATCAGTATGGGTAGACAAGTGAAAGATAAGGAAGGAGAGGGGGGGAAAAGGGAGAGGAAAGAAAGTAATCTAGTGTTCAATATAGTTTAGGTCGTTGCGGTCAAGCCCTCACAGCTATATGAGGGAGGAAAAACAGATATTACAAAAATTACAAAACTTGTAAAACAGGGGGCTAATTAGCAAACTGGGTGCCTGCATAGATTGTAGTATCAGTCAACAATATGCAAGGCGGAAGTCCAGGCATACGCATAATAATGCTAATTTGGACCAGGATTCATCATTATCACTTAGGCATAGGATCTCCTTATTAAGGCTGGCAGTGTAAAATCCCCTATAGTCCGGACCCACAGGGTTAACTAACAAAAAAGGGTAACAATGTAGATGGTACATTTACATGTGACTACGGTCCCTCATTCGCTGTCATCATAAATTGCATATGTGCAGGCCACACACATTGGCATGATGTAGTCAAAGCCTATAACTCTATAACGTAACAGTAACATACAGAAACATTGCAGTATAAACTTAAATGAGACATGTACGCCCAGTCAGCGCCGTCCAAACCACGCGGATAGTAAACCTTAAATGCTAATGTGGTATGATGTAGAAATGGACCGCACAGACCGGAGGTACAGCTGCATACATCTATACAAAGTAAAGGGATAACAATCCAAAGTGTCATCCAAATTTAAATGTGGAAGGAGAAAGAAAAAACATAAAAAAATTTCAGACCCTCCTTTATGCGAACATAGGAAATTGTAAATAGCTATTAGGTCTGCATTAAGTTCCAAAGTTATCTTTTACAACGCTGTGGAGTGACATAAACAAACAGTAACATTTCAATAGCAACCTAATTTAGCTATGTGTTTTCAGTCGACACCATCCAGATCCAGTAGGTAGCAGATTATAGTTATCAAAATATTGTATTGTATTGGGTACTTGTAAAGCACAGCTAATCACTGTAAGGGTCTCAAGGCGCTGCTCCATTTTATCGACCTCGGAAGGATGAAAGGCTGAGTGGACCACGCCGGGGATCAAACCTGCAACCCTTGGGTTGCTACAGAGCTCAGCCACAGTGCCTTAGCATGCCTTAGCCTGCTACAGAAGTGGACCGCTCAGGCCAAAGGCACATTAGCATATATTGTTACAGAACTAGAAAATAACAGTAATTTAGCTGCTGCTGTTGCAATAACATGTAATAACCTAAAATTGGTTGTGTGGATTCGGTCAGCGCCGGCCGAACCATGCAGATAATAAGCCTTGAATGCTAGCGTGGCATGATGTAGAGCTGGACCGCACAGACCGAAGGCACAGTCACATATGTCAATACCAAATAAAGGGATAACAGTCCTAAATAGCATCCGGACTTAGACACTGAGAGGGAAAAAAAAGGGGACAAAAAAAAAAAACCATCCATAGAGTTTCAGAACCTCCTTTATGTGAACAGAGAAAAATATAAACAGCTATGAGGTCTGCGTTAAATACCAAAGTTACTTTTTACAATATTATAGAGTGGAAATAACCAAACATTAGCATTTCAAAAGCAATCTAGTTTTAGCTATGTGCGTTCAGTCAGCACCATCCGGATCTAACAAGTAGCAGATCTTAGAAATCAGGGTAGTCTGCTATAGAAGGGGATTCCGTAGGCTGAAGGCACATTTGCATATGTTATTACAGAGCTAGGGAATGACAATTATTTAGCTACAGTTGGTGCATATAGATGTAGACAACAATACTTAGTGTAACGAGCATCTGGTGGATGATGCAAAGTTTAGTGTAAACTTAACAGCCTCAGCACAATTGGGCAGTAACTTAAGCAAACACATTGTAAAGATAAGTTATTTTACTTGCTGCTGTCTGCTAGCGTCCTATATGAAAAGTCTGACGATCATAAGAGTAGATTGGGTTGAATACACCACCTCCTCTACTCTACTCCAGCAACTTGGGGTTGCCAGTGATTGAAGTAAACTGCACAGAGCCAACTTGAGTCAGCCTGGTTGTTCCATTTCGGGTGCTGTTGGACCGACCTGTCTCCGTTTTGATTGATTATCAGACAAATCAATCCAGGGCCGTCTCTGTGGTTTAGGAGCAGGCTGATCCGATGGAAAGTTTTTTGCGAGCGTTGTGTGACATCTTTAGTCAGGGGTGGTATGCCCATCATATTGCAGAATTTGTCAGTGTCAGAAAGCGTGAAGCATTCAATTCTCTTGCCATTTCTCGTGATCACAGGAGTAGGGAATCCCCATCTGTATGGAATTTTTAGCTGTCTCAAATGTGTGGTTAGTGTAGAGAAGTCTCTCTGTTTTTACAAAGTCCTTAATGATAGATCTTGAAATATTTGCACTCGGCTGCCCTGAAACATAACAGCTTGTTGCTTTCTAGCTAGATTATAGATGTCTTCTCAGAGTTGGTAGTTCTGAAAGCGGACAATTATGTCCCTGGGTGGAAGATCAGCAGCAGGTTTCGGACGTAAGGCTCTATGGGCTCTGTCCAAGGTAATGACAGGCAGTTCCACACCCACAGCGCCCGCCATCTCCATAGAGAGGGCCTGCAGATAGTTTTGAATTTCATTGTTTAACACAGTCTCTGGTACACCCCTAAACCGAAGATTGCTGCGCCTCGTGCGATTTTCGAGGTCGTCCAATTTGTCTTAAAGTTCTATAATATGTTGTCTTTGATGTGTCACTTTAGAAGACAGATCTGCTAGCCTTTGGGAAAATACAAATTCGTGCTCCTCTAGCGAGTCAACTCTGCGGCCCAGATCAGTGATATCTATCTTTAGATCCGCGCATTCACTTTTTATGCAGGACTTAACTTGATCAATTAAGCCTTCCATAGCTCTGTAGGTAATAGGGGTATCACCCTCTACGCCTGCGGCCACTGGAGAGGAGCTTCTAGAGGTATCTACCACATCCTCTAGGTCATCCTCCACATTTGGTTGTAGAGATGTAGTCCCCGGTTTCTGTTTAGATTTGTCTTGCTGTTTAAAAAAGGCATTCACTGCATCTTAGGACTTCTGAGGCGTCTTTGGTGCTTTGTCTCTTTTCGCTAGTTGCCTTTGGGACATCTTGGAAATCCACTGATACAAAGACAATGTGAAAACTTGTAATCTTGGCGGTGTTATCCCCAGGTCCCTTCTGTGTATCTTTGGTTAACCTTGCACTCCCCGGGGAAATTGCTCTCACAGAGCGATCACGGGAGAGGGGCACCAGGATATGACCCACTACTACGCCAAACAGCGGGAAAATGAAGGGTAGTGTGTGGCTCAGTGTAGCAGTGGGTAGATGCCGTAGGAAATGTATAGATGTATAAAAGCTTCTGTGTAGTGTCAGCCTTTTATGTCATGAAGCAGGATAGGAGGTCAGAGTAAAGTATGTGGAGGCTCACTTCACTATCACATGAAATAAGGCAGCCTTTTAATAGGCCATAGCAGAACCCAGTATTTTCCTGTCATCTCTGATAAACCTCAGGTTACATATGGGCTGTAAATTCACCATTGGCGACTACAATTTGCACAAAAATATCAAAGCTCCCCTTTGTTGCCGCAGGTCCTGGACTAGAAGAAGGGGCCTAAGTACCTTATATGGTAGTTTTATAGTACAGTTTTATAAAATGGTGCAGCTTTTAGGTGTAGCAGGATGCACCCTGGGCCCCCTCTCGTTATAGTTTGTGGCCATCAGACTCAACTCCCTAATTAAAAGTGGAGTAGGAAAATCAATTTGAGTCCCCATCGAAGCCCAATAACTGAGCATGGCTGTAAGTGCAAACTCTGGCTTGTGCACAACATTTTTTTCTGGTCTACGGACAATATGTAGGGCGCAGCACAGTAATGAGCGGTATATAATGGCACCTGATGTTTATTGAAGTGCGTCACTGACTATGGAGAGAATATTGGAGAGTTCTACTCACTGAAGCTTCATCGCAACAATTGCGGGAGGTTCCAGAGCCGTCGAGAAGAGACTGACACCCTTCCCTCTGTGTCCACTTTCGTGTAAGCAGGTCTGGGCAGGCTGTATTTTGCACTCCGGAGCGGAGCCCTGACCCTCCGGAGTGTAGCTGGTAGATCAGCTGTTGTAATTCTGCGTCTAAGAGCCGTGGAGACGAGAAGGCCAGGTAAGGGATTTCCAGATGGAGTGGACTCCCCACGGAGCTGTGCAGACTTCACGGTCAGCATGGTACACACAGCAGGAACGTACTGTGGAGTCTGAGCCCCAACGTTATAATACACGTCGTAGGTACAGCGCCACTGTTATTTAGGCCTCACCTCAGCTCTGCCAAAAGATCTCTCCACCAAAATGCTCCGTAGGCGGCTTTTGAGGGTAACGTTATAATCCGGCTACCTTCTGCAACATATCTGTAGTGTAGATTGCTTATCTAGGCTGACTTAGGCACTAAAAAGTAGATAGCACCCAGTTTGCTTTTAGAGCCTTAGTAAGATGCGGCCATCACAGTCGGCCGTTCGCTCCGCCCCCGAGGACTTTTGTTTTTATTTCCGCTTCTCTTTTTGTCCCCTTTTTTCTCAGCACAGTTGCCCGGACTTGCTACAGATACATCATTTGGGTTTGAACATGCTGTAATACCCCAGCGTGTTCCAATAACAGACTTGGAACAGTTGTGTTCCGCAATTAAGTATGATAACTCAATGTTCTTATGTACACAAAGTTATATCCTCTGTATGGTTTTGGTTAGACAAATTGTAAATTTTTTTACACTGTATTACGTAATTTGGGAAATAGAATGGTACATTAAAAGTTTGCTAAGTAACTATATTACATGTTAAGATATAAGGAACTGTGTTACTTTGATCTCTATAGCTAAACTTTGTACTGAGACTTGTGGGGTGTACTCATACTGCTAAGCTCTGTAAATGGCTCCCAGACAACCTTACGCCCAAACAAAGTAAGTTACTGTGAGGTTGCATATAACACTTAACTTGGTGGACTGCTTTACACTAGATGATTTAGATTACTTTTTTCCTTACAACCTCTGGGAATAGATTGCCTATTAGTGATAACTAATAAATATAAATTGCATCAGCTAGAGGGCTTTTCCCCAAATCAGAGTAAAATCAGTAAGTAAGTGGAGACCACGGGGACTATTTATTGGAGACTTGGTTCCTCTGCTGGCGGCTGGAGCAGTGGGATTGTAGGATTAGTATAGAAGAGCCCTAGAAGAATATGTCCTAATATATACGCATTTCAATAGTTGAGAGCTTGGTGCCAAAACTTTTACCTCCCTACGGGCTCCGACAGCTCATCTCTCCCTTAAAATTCCTTTGACTTTTGCATTCAAACCCTGGGATGGGTATGGTTGGAGAAACGACATAAGTTGCATATATATCACTTCAGCTCTGTGTACTAAAGGGAGAAACGGGGATTATACCAATGTTTATCCGTCTGGGACAATATATTATCAGTCAGGAGTAGTAAGTCTGTTCCTGTAAATTTTTATAGTTGGGGTCCTAGGTGACATAAATACGCTGTATACGAGTGTATACTACGACGAAGATTAGACAGTTACTTGTTCATAATCACCTTACTTGTTTTACCTTCAACTAAGGCTTCCTGAAACGTGTGCATAGGGACTCCATATTTGTTTTGGTGTTTTTAAGTTAATTTCACTTTTATAATATGCTGGGCAGCTAACCATTCTACCTACTGTCACATCAGAATGTTATGAGAATAACCTGGTACTCTGTTGGTTACGATTAGCTTCCTCATTTTCACTCCTCTCTTCTAGATCAATGGGAGGATCAGGTTCAAGAGCAACCCTTTTAGCAAGTGAGGTTGTTATAAAATAGAGAACTGGACCTCTCACACTATTGGTAATTATTCTAAATTCTTCAGTTTCAAGTATTATCCTACTAGATAGTTTACCCTGATAAAGAGGTACCACGGCAATAATATATTTAAAAAAACAAAAAAAAAACAAGGTATCCTATGTCCTGCATAGTGCATGTGTGTATGATGTACCAGAATTATAGTAGGTCAGGCCTGACCTAAAAAGTAGTTTTTCATAATTGTTCACACACATTACGATCTTTATGTATATGCTTGACTACCTGGTTATTAAGAGTCATATTCCTGTAATATGCTATGTTAATTTTGAGGCTACTCTTATATGTTCTATCTTATCTTCTTTTTCTTTTTACAAATACCAATTAACATGATGTGTAGATGATAATCAGGTGGTATTGTTTTGATTTAGGGCTGGGCGATATGGGCAAAAATGAAAATCACGATTTTGTATAAAAAAAAAACGTGATTGCGATTTAATCGCAATTTTCTTAAAAAGCGACCTACGGATTGTTTTACATAGATCTTTTTGAGATATTGGTACCGGCGACTAACGAGTTCGATATGACTAGAGCAGTCTCACATGAAACATACTGCTCACTGTACCGGACTAATACTCGCGGCCATATTGGAACTTCACACGACCCTATATTATTATTATTATTATTATTATTATCATTGATTATTTGTAGAGCGCCAACAGATTCCGCAGCACTATAAACAAATGTGGAGTACAACAAAACAATTATATGGATCAAATGGGTAGAAGGCCCAGCCAAGAGTTGCACTGTTGTAGTCAGCTCTTAAGAAGGTGATCTACAAATAGCTGGACTATTAGGCTTACATGCTAACTGGGTTCAGGGGATAGCAATGGAGGAGAGGAACTGGTATAAGGAAAGATTAGCGTAGGTTGTATGCATCCCTGAACAGTAGAGTCTTTAGGGAGCGTTTGAAGCTTTCAAAACTAAGGGAGAGTCTTGTGGAGCGAGGCAGAGAGTTCCACAAGATGGGAGCCAGTCTGGAGAAGTCCTGTAAACGGGAGTGTGATGGGAGAGGAGGAGAGTAGGAGGTCATGAGCAGAGCAAAGGGGACGGGAGGGAGAGTATCTGGAGAAAAGGTCTGAGATATATGGGGGAGCAGTGCAGTTGAGGGCTTTGTATGTCAGAGTGAGAATTTTGTGTTTGATCCTAGAGGCAAAAGCCAGTGAAAAAGCCAGTGAAAAGGGATTGGCAGAGAGGTGCAGCAGATGAAGAGCGACGTGTAAGGAAGATGAGCCTTCATTATGGGTTGTAAAGGAGCTAGGCGGCACGCGGGGAGGCCAGAGAGGACAAAATTGCAGTAATCGAGGCAGGAAAGGATGAGAGTGGATTAAAATCTTAGTTGTGTCTTGTATTAAGGAAGTGTCTAATTTTAGAGATGTTTTTAAGATGGAAGCGGCAGGCTTTAGCCAAGGACTGAATGTGAGGAGTGAAAGAAAGTTCTGAGTCAAATGTGACCCAGAGACATCGGGCATGCTGGGTAGGGGTAATGATGGAGTTATCGACAGTTTTATAAAGAGATTGGGGGTGGAGATTTTGGAAGAAGGGGGAAAAATAAGTAGCTCAGTTTTGGAGAGATTTAGCTTGAGGTAGTGAGAGGACATCCAGAAAGAGATGTGAGAAAGACAGTTAGTGACATGGGTTAGCAAGGAAGGAGATAGGTCTAGTGCAGAGAAGTAGATTTGGGTGTCATCGGCATACAAATGATATTGGAAACCGTGGGACTTTATTTTTTTTTTGAAAACTTTATTTATAGAAAAGAATCCAAGACATACATGTCAAGCACAGTCACAATAGTGCAAATGTAACAAAGTGATTACTTGCAAAATAAAACAATTTACAAAGCATGTTGTAAAAAAAGAAATGAAATCTCCATGCATGCACTTGGACTCAGCATTTTCCAAGAACATTTCTTATATAGACAAACAAAGAAAAACATAACAACTGATAGCAGAAAAGGAAGAAGGTAACATATAAAGAAAAGGAGAGAGAAAGAAGAAAAAAAAGAAAAACATGTAACAGTCATACTTACCCAGAGCACCTCCGGGTCCCCCCCCCCTCCAACAGGCACTTCGATTACATCAAGGAAAGAAATCAGTCATGGACCTGATCTGAAGACAGACACCAGTTGCCTCTGAGATTTTCATGTAGGACATACTGACTATTTTTAAAGGGAAGGAAAACCCTGTCTCTCACTATGTCTGGTAAGTGCAACAAATAGACCTCCCATTTAAGGAGAATTTTTTTTACTCTTTTCTCAGGGTCACCCCTAGTATCTGCCTGCTCAACTAGCATCTGAGTATGTATTGTCTTGAGTAGTTGTTGAAAAGGTGGGGTCCTTTCACCCGTCCACTCCCTCAGAATGATCTGTTTAGCTAGCATAAGAACTGTAGTTAAGAAGATGTCGTATTTGTACGTCAGGTCTCTAGGTGTCAAAAGATCACATGCTGCGCCGAGAGGGACACGGTTTGTTTAGTTAATTTGGTCAGCCAGTACAAAAATGTTTGCCAAAATTTCTGTATCTTGGGGCAACCCCATAACAGGTGGACCCAATCGGGAGAACCAAGGCTGCATTTACTACATGAATTAAGTGCCCCCTGAACCCATTTAGCCCGTAAGCCAGGAGTGATATAGGCTTGATGCAGAAATTTCAGATGTGATTCCCTCAATTTCGCAGAAATAGTACTTTGGTGTGCCCTCTCGAAGCTCATAGCGATCAACGATGTGTCCACCTCTAATTCCCCAAAATGGGACCACTTGGATACCATTCCACGTAACGTGGAGTCCTCGAAATGACGAAGCAGCAAATTGTATGTATGTGAGAGTCTAAAAGAACCCAACTTCGCCAAAGCGCAAAGCCTATCTAAATTAGGACTCGTGGATAATAGCCCACCTGAGATTAAGGTAGAAATGTAATGTCTACATTGGAAATATGCAAACCTCTGTGTGTGTGGGAGGTTATAACGTCTTGGAAGGGCAGCACCTCTAAAGTCAGGGGATGAAGAAGTTGATGGAGTCTTGTAAGTCGTAGTTGTTGCCATGTCTGAAATGTCTGCATAGTATACCCAGGAAGGAAGCCCAAGTTGCCCTGGATTGGGAGATATTTACTAGTCGATTGCTGTGCACCCCAGAGTCTACAAATCTTGGCCCAGGCTCTCAGAGGATCTCTAAACAGTATATGGTTTTGAATAAACAGGGATAATGACTTCAGATCCGCGTGGGGCAAGAAAGCTAAATGCAATGGTTTAATGATTTTAGACTCTAAGTCAGGGACGGTATAGCAGTCTTTCCTCACTAGCCAATCTAGTACGAATCTGGAAAGGGCCGCCCAGTTATGCCACACTATATTAGGAAGACGAAGCCCACCCCCTCCCACTGGCATTGACAAGGGAGTCCTGCCTATTCTATGTTTTTTGCCCTGCTAGACAAAGTTTCCAATGGCGGTTTGCAAGGATGCCGCGTCTTTCTGGGTAAGAAGAAGGGGTAACATTTGCAACGGATAAAGAAGTTTAGGCAGAGCAACCATTTTAAAAAGGTGCACCCTACCCGAGAGAGAAAGGGGAAGCCTCATCCAGCCCAATAGCATCTGCTTAATGTCACCGATAGTCCCACTAAGATTAAGGGAATACAACATATGAGGGTTAACATGTATCCATATGCCTAAGTATTTGAAACTGCCTTCAGTGGTTTTAAGACCAAAGTCTGCTAGAGTCATGTTGCGGGAGTTTTGCAACCAAGTGGCCTCCGATTTATCAATGTTGATCTTGTACCCTGAGAACCTACCAAAATTATTGATAACATCTAAAAGAGGCTGTAAATTAGTACAAGGGTTGCCTACAAATAGCAGCAAGTCATCAGCGTATGACAAGTGCTGCTTTTGACCACATAAGTCTAAACCGGCACAGTGTTGCCTGATGTAAGATGCCAGGGGCTCGATAGCCAAATCGAAGGGGAGAGGGGACATCCCTGTCTCGTACCCCGTTGTAACGTGAAAGAAGGGGAGAGCCCCCCATTGATTGAGGGAAGCCTTAGGGGCTGAATATAATCTTTTGTAAAAAGCCAGAAAATTCACCCTGTATACCAAAGCGCGACAATGACGTGTGTAAGTGATCCCACTCAATCCGGTCAAATGCCTTTTCGGCATCAAGCGCCAAAAGGCATGCGTCTGGTAGCTGGGAGGGAGATTGCCCTTGTGCGTTGTACCAGTAATGGGACACAACGCCAAGGGTATTTCTAATATTTATCACTGAAGACCTGCCCTTCACAAAGCCTGTTTGATCTGTGTGAACTATATGTGGTAGGACCTTCGCCAACCTATCTGCCAAGATTTTTGTTAAAAGTTTATAATCCCCATTTAACAGGGAGATCGGGCGATATGAAGAAGTTTGAGTGGGATCCCTATCAGGTTTCAATAGGAGACATATATTGGCCTCAGAGAATCTATCATTCAATTGTTCAGTGCCCGCCAAGTAGGCAGAATACAGGGATGAGAGGACTGGGGCTAATTCCTCTTCTAATAACTTAAAATATTCCACAGGCAACCCATCCGGGCCTGCTGCCTTGCCCAATTTACTCTGCCGTATAGCCCTGAGAACTTCCTGAGGACTTCTAGGAGAATTCAGCAGGGAGGACTGCTCCTCTGTAAGAGTGGGAAGTTGTACTGCGTCCCAGAAGGCACGCTTTGCCTCCGTGTGGATAGGTTGTTTACAGTATAGAGAGGAATAATAGTCTACGAATTCAGTCATGATTTCCTTAGCATTAGCAGTTAGAGTACCCTTGGATTTAATGGCTAAAATTTGGGATTTGGGTTTATAAGAATGAACTAACTTGGCCAGCAGCCTACCGGCTTTATTACCGTGTCGGTAATAGCGACCTTGTCGGTGAATATTGACTTTGTTGTCTTGTTGAGCTAAGAAAGTGTCCCTTGTCTGTTTAAGTTCATAGTAAGATTTCCTAGATGCTGGCTTGGGGGCAGATAAATAGTTATTGTAAGCTTCAGTGAGTTGGGAAAGAAGAGCCCCGTCCACCCTTGTAAGTTGCTTATTATGATGTGCTGTAAAAGAGGTTATATGGCCTCTCATTACCGCTTTTGAGGCATGCCAGAATAAATCTGGAGCTCCCAAATGGGAGTTATTGTCTGACGCATAGTGTGTCCAAGAGGCTTTCAAGTGCCGACGGAACTCAATATTGTTGTACAGGTGGAGAGGAAATCTCCAACTTCTGTTTAGAGGTTTGGGGAGTTGAGGCTGCAGTACCAAGGTGATTGGGCCATGATCTGATATAGTGACTTGACCAATACTCATGGAGAGGATCTGTGGCGTGATGCTTGGGGAAGTTAGAAAATAATCAATACGAGACATGGTATGGTGCGTTTTTGAGAGGCAAGTGAAATCCCTCCCATCTGGGTTTCTTGCTCTCCATACATCCAGCAAGTTCAGAGTCTCCTTGAAGGAGCCAATCAAGGATACTTCACGTTTGTATCTGATCATATGTTTTTTAGGGTTCTAGAGATTGAAGGGTCTTTAAACCTATCCAGGGGGGAGAGCCTGAGCCAAGTTAAAATCACCTCCCATAATTAAAGGGGCATTATGTGTGGCCAATATTGCCAGCAAAGTCGTCCAAAAGTCCGGGTCGTGAGCATTAGGGCCATAGACATTACAAAGAGTATATGTAAAGGTATTGATCTGGAGTGATGCGACTATATACCTCCCCTTTTTATCTATGTCCACTTTAGAAAAAGAGGCCGCTAAACCTTTTCGCACTAGAATGGCAACCCCTCTCTTCCTGCCCTCTGTAGGGGAGCTTAGAACGTGTCCCACCCACCGGATTTTTAACTTCTCATGTTCCTCAACAGTCAATTTTGTCTCCTGGAGCATAGCAATGTCAGCCCTCAGTGAGTTTAGGTGGTGGAGAATCCTACAGAGTGTAGAGATATAAAGTATGCATCCCGGTAGGTAGTACCCAGCCAGGTGTCCTATGTGGTGTCTGAGGTGTAGGTTGCAAAAATTGACTTACAGTTGTGTGAGAACGTAGATGAGCCCTCAAGAATGGGTGGCGTGACGAAGGGGAGGGAACCAGAGGCCTCCAGGTCGCATTCCAGCAGTTACTACAAAGAAAGTAAGAACATACAGCAGCATTAGTTATGCATTGAGGAAAGAGGTCATCGACCACATCCACATTTGTAATATTGAATATTGTCAAAAAGGCAATCTGTCTATAGTGGAACTGAAAAAATAACAGTCACGTTGCAACGACAAGGAACATAACAACCTAGATTCAGGGGTCTGCTAAGGGGAGGGAGGGTAAGGCGCAGTAAAGCCAGACATATCACAAGGATGTTCAATCTAACTTTAAGATGAGAAATTGTTCCAAGGGTTCCCGCACGTGGCAGGGGCAAGGGAGTGAACATAAAGTAGCTAGGCGAGGGTGGGGGTGAGTAATGATGTTGTTTATACTTGGTTTCAATACCCTGGGGCCACAACACAGCTGCAACACCATCAGCCGTGTATATCAAAGGGCAAGTGGCTGGCAGAGGGTCCCCACAAGAAATTATGAGGGACAAGTCAGGGGTCAGGCATATTGGGAGACAAAGGGGAGACCAACAACAAATGAGAACCTTATTAATAACACACACATTAGAACCAAGGTTTAAGTACCCCGAACAATATCTCCCAACATTATTAAGACTATGCATATAGAAATGTGAACCAGTACATACAATGTGATAACAGAGAGAACAAGTTGTCCTTTGCGGAGCCGTGCATCCGGTCACAGTCAGACCTAGAAAAGATAACCAAAACCACAGGCTTCGCAAAAGCAAGGTACACATTATAAGAAACATGATATGCAAGAAAAGAAATTGTGAACATTAATACTTATTAGAGTCTCATCATCCATTGTCCTGTTTCCGCTCTGATGCTAGGTATGCCTGCGCTGCCGCGGGCGTATGGAAGGTTTTGGGACCCGAGAGGGTCTGGATCTTCAGGGTAGCTGGGAACATAAGCACAAATCTACGCCCCTGCTCATGAAGGGTGGAGCAGATAGAAACAAAGTCCTTACGTCTCTTAGTAACCTCAACTGAGAAGTCCTGAAATAGTAAGAGGCGGTGGTCTTCTAAGATGACTTCCTTGGCTGCCCTATAGGCTCGTAGGATAGCCAGCTTATCCTGGAAATTTAAGCATTTAAAAATTACTTGTCGTGGCCTTTCCTTGGAATTATCCAGATACCTGTTGGGGCCTATGCAATGTGATCTTTCAATGTCCAGTGGCAAGCAATCCTGAGGCAGACCCAAAATCTTCGGGAGAGTCAAAGCGGCAAACTCCAGCAGATCTTTATCTTTAATGGATTCAGGGACACCTACGATTCGAAGATTATTTCGCCTGCTGCGATTTTCCAGGTCTTCCACTTTATCCATTAGTTGCTGGTTTTGTTTCAATAGACGTTTTAAAGAGACTTCTGATTCCTGTTGCTTGTCTTTAACCCCAGAAATTCGTTGTTCTGCAGCCGACATACGTGTAGAAAAAAGCCGCACTTTGCTGGTTAAGGTGTCTACACCAGCCTGCAAGCTATCCATTTTTGGTAAGAAGAATGCCTTGAGCTCTTTCAAGAGCGAGGAATGGTCTCCTGAAGTGCCGCCCTCGGCATCTGCCAATGAAGGGTTTGCCTGCGTTTCTATCAAAGGCTTTAGTCTTTTTTTCCTGTTTTTTTTTATCTGTGACTCATGGTGCTGCTTGAAGGCGAGGGTAGCCTGTGAAAATACTCGTCCACTTTCATAGAACAAAATGTAGAAAAGGCTGGAAATGCTGTAACACTGTGAAGAGACCACTAGATGGCACTGTTGTATTGTATAGTGCAGCAATCAAGTGAGTTATGTGGAGGGGAAATGGAGGAGAAGAAAAAACAAATAATGAAGTAGCAGACACCACATCCCAGGATGTAGATATTAAAAATTTAGCTGTACCAGCTATGCAGATAAAAGTGCTTTTCTCTCTTGTCCAGCAGGCCTCCCACACAAAACTTATGGATCACAAGTACAATCCTGAAAAATTGAGCTATACCAGCTGTGAGGTTAGAAGTGTCTTTATCAATATGTGGTTTGGTCAGGGGTTATCACGTTGATCATATCCCTAACATTGTAGGTGCTCATGCAATTCACCCCTTAGCAACCCCAGGGGTTATTTGAGACAGGCACTAGAAAATACTGAAGGCTGTTATTGCTTTGAGGAGAATGTCACAGCAAAAAGTTCAGCTCCCAAAATGGTAACAAGTTTGTGCCCTATTGTAATGTCAGTAAGCCAAAGCAGGCTGATGTGAGAGGTGTTTCTTGTGTTTAACTACACCACCTTTACAGCTGCCCAGTGTGCGTAACAACTACTTTTGAATGTAGATAAGATTTCCCCCAGGGTACCCGTTACCTGGGCACCATTCTGTCTCAGCCAAAGTTGCAGCGGTTTTTACCGCCTGTCTGGTATCCTGCAGCGCCGCTTCTTCTCACCCGAACCTCCCGGCAATCTCACTCAGGGCCGGTCTACTTGCAGGGCTCTGACTGGGCTAAAACTTTCACGGAGGTGGTGGGGAGGGCTCCTCCAAGATGGCGCTGGTCAGCGCTGATGTTCGCGCCGTGTGGCGCAGTTTTCAAAGCCTTCTGAGGCTAGGGCGATTTTCTGCCCTTCACGATAGTTCCCTGGCCAGATGGGGTACCTTAGAGGGCAACCCAGCAAGGCAGCGTCGTGGGGAAAGTCAGCTGGCAGCAACTAACACAGTATATTTAGAGCAGATTAACGGAGCTCCTCACTCCTGCTGCCAGCCGCTAGCTCCGCCCACCGGAAGTCCGGAAACCGTGGGACTTTATTAGGGAACCTAGTGATGACGTGTAGATTGAGAAGAGAAGGAGACCGAGGACAGAGCCTTGCGGTACTCCGACAGAAAGTGGTGACGGGGCAGAGGAGGCCCCAGAGAAGGCTATACTAAAGGTACGGTTTGACAGGTAGGAAGAGAGTCACGAGAGGGCTGTGTCACAGATGCCAAAGGATTGGAGGGTTTGGAGCAAAAGAGGGTGGTCACCAGTGTCAAAGGCTGCAGACAGATCAAGGAGGATAAGCAGAGAGAAGTGGACTTTTGATTTTGTTGTAAGTAGGTCGTTGGTAACCTTAACAATTGCTGTCTCTGTGGAGTGATGGGGACAAAATCCAGATTGCAGTGGGTCAAGGAGGGAGTTTGATGTAAGGAAATGGGATAGGCGTGCATATACTAGTTTTTCAAGAAGCTTTGAGGGAAATAGGGCGGTAGTTGGATGTGGAGGTAGGATCAAGGGAAGGTTTTTTGAGGATAGGTGTGACTAGTGCATGTTTCAGAGATGAGGGAAATATACCGGTGCTGAGGGAGAGGTTGAAAATGTGTGTGAGTATAGGGGTAATGGTAGCAGAAAGGGAGTGGAGTAGCTGTGAGGGGATAGGGTCAAGAGGACAGGTAGTGAGGTGAGAGCGCAGTATAAGTGCCGAAACTTCTTACTCAGTAACAGGGGAGAATGAGCCAAGTGTAAGGTTATGTAGGTTGTGGTTGATTGAGAGCATTTGTGGGGGTGAGAGAATGGAATTATGTTGAGAGCTGATTTTGTTTCTGATGGAGTCGATTTTGTAAATTAAGTGGCTGGCAAAGTCTTGAGCTGACAGAGAAGTTGTATTAGGAGGTGGGGGAGGGCGGAGAAGAGTATTGAAAGTGGAGAACAGACGTTTTGGGTTTGAAGAAAGATTAGAGATAAAAGTAGAGAAGTAGTGTTGCTTATGGAGATTAAGGGCAGAATAGTAGGAGTTCAACTCTGAGATTTTCTCCAGTGCCGCTCAGCAGTACGGGAACATCTGCGTAGGTACCATGTCAGAGGAGTTTGCCAAGGCTGAGGATGAGTGTGTGATTTCCGAGCTATGGTAAGAGGGGCCAGATTGTCAAGGACAGATGTAAGGGTGGAATTATAGTGGCAGATAGATTGGTCAGGGCAGGAAAAGGAGGAGAAGGATGAGAGGAGAGGTTCGAGAGAATTAGCAAGCTGTTGCTGATCTAATGACATAATGCTTCTGTGAAGTTTGGTGTGAAGAGTAGAAGGAGGGAGAGTTGTAGGGAGGGATGATATGTTGCAAGCAAGAAGATGGTGGTCAGAAAGAGGAAAGGGGGAGTTTGTGAAGTTTGAGAGAGTGCATAGATAGCTAAAGATCAGGTCAAGGGAGTGACCGTCTGTGTGAGTGGGAGAATCAGTCCATTGTCACAAACCGAAATAGGTAGTGAGTTGCAGAAGTTGTTTTGCAGATGAGGCAGTTGGATTGTCAAGAGGGATGTTGAAGTCGCCAAGAATGAGGGCAGGGGTGTCTGAAGAAAGTAAATAAGGTAGCCAGGCAGCCAAGTGATCTAGAAATTAAGTTGAGGAGCCAGAGGGTCGGTATATGACTGCAACACGTATAGAGAGAGGAGAGAATAAGCGTATCATGTGGGGTTCGAATGAGGAAAATGTGAGGGGAGAGATGTATTGTATTTGTTGAAAGGTGCAACGAGAGGAAAGTAAAATACCTACACCACCTCCTTGTCTATTACCAGACCTAGGAGTGTGGCTGAAGTGGAGACCCCCATGTGACAGAGCAGCAGTGGATGCTGTGTCTAGGGGAGAGAGCCAGGTTTCGTTTAGGGCCAGATGGTTGAGTGAGCGAGAGATAAAGAGGTCATGTATAGAACTTGTTGCAAACAGAGCGAGAGTTCCAGAGTGCACAAGTGAAAGGGGTAGTGGCTTTTGATGCAAGAGGAATGTGAGTAAGGTTGGCAGAGTTTTTTGTTTTCTGAGTCTATGGGACGGTACACATGGATGTGCACGGCTAGGCAGTTGTTGGGGACCAGGATTAGGGGAGATGTCACCCGCAGTTAGTAAAAGCAAGAGGGAGAGTGACATGAGATGAGATACAGATTTGCAGTAATGAGACGAGGTGCAGGGGCGGGGAGAGAGAGTTTAGGAATAGGTAAAGTTCATGAGTACAAAAGTAAGGTGAGTTTAAGAGAGATGGGCTAATGAACAGTGCAGGTGGAGAGGGAGAAGGAGTAATTGAATAATGTATTTTGTTATAGAGACAAGAGGCAGCAAAAAGGAATGTGAATATATTGAGCATTTTTACAAAAGTGGGAACCAATTAATCACATAAGACACAGTATTACAGTAGCAGTTGCATAAGGAAACAATGAGGTACATAAAACATAATATTACAAAAGTACTTGCCTTGTGTCTTGCCCCTTTCCAAACCTTGTTAAATTCTTGTATAATTCTATTGTTAATGCCTCACTTATCAAATGATTACTTAATTCTTGTATAATTCTATTGTTAATGCCTCACTTATAAAATGTTCACTTAATTCTTGTATAATTCTATTGTTAATGCCTCACTTATAAAATGTTCACTTTTAAAATGTGAACATATGTTGTAGCGATGTACACTGCCCAGGCAATGCACCCCTGTGCAATGCACCTCCCAAACTAGTGTGAAATATATGCAGGCAGGGCAGTCAGCAGAGTCTACTAAATTTAGTTGATTGCTAATCAAAGACAAATTGAAAGGCCAATTGGAAAGTTGGATTCTGGTCTGGTCAGGGTGAGATGTTAAGTAAGCAGACAATAAAATTGGGAGGAGGTTAAAACTATGGCATAAGACGGCTATAAATTTTAGAATAATAGCAAGTATTGATAAGGATTGAACATCACATGGCAATTATCAAAACATTAGAAGTAAGACATTGGATAACAGTACAACAAATGTAGGACTAAATTAACAACCTAAAATTTTTTGCTCTATATACATATACACCAACCATAAGAGAGTTACAAGAGAGGAAAAAACACCAGAGTGCAGTGAATACTTTGGAGATCGACAGGGACTCTATTCACGTACCATAAGAGAGTTACAAAAGAAGGAAAAAACACCAGAGTGCAGTTAATACTTTGCAGATTGACAGGGACTCTATTCACGTACCTGAAAGCGGAAGAGAGAGTGTAGGGTTAGCTTAATGTAGTGTACATTTCTTCAGCAGATGTCAATAGGCAGCATGTTGTCTTAATAAGCAGCACTGTGGTGAGTACTGAGTATAAATCTTGTATAATTCTATTGTTAATACCTCACTTATAAAATGTTCACTTTGAAAATGTGAACATATGTTGTTGTAGCAATGAACTGTAAACTGTCACTATGCTTCTAGAAAATAGAGCGCCAATAAGGAACATAGGATTATCCCTCACATTAGGCGGACTAATAAAAAAAGATATACCCCATGGCTAGTAAGAGAAGCACGGCAGTGCGGCGTGTCACAGTGCATAAAACACTACCCATACACATGTAAAAGGAACTCAGGTGCTGAGAGGGATACACCGGGAAGTCCTATAGAAATCCCACATCATTTTAAAAGGGGATAAGCTGCTCAAAAGTAGATAAGGAGTGCCGAGCACAACCAAGACCTTATGTACCTTATCTCCCATAGAAATGAGAAATCCACACGCCGCACTTCTCTTATTAGCCATGGGGCATATCATTTTTTATTAGTCTGCCTAATGTGAGGGACAGTCCTATGTTCCTTATTGGCGCTCTATTTTCTAGAAGCATAGTGACAGTTTACAGTTCATATAGGGTTGTGTTAAGTTCCAATATAGCTGCGAGTATTAGTCTGGTACAGTGGGCAGTATGTATATGGCCGCGAGTATTAGTCCGGTACAGTGGGCAATATTTATATGGCCGCGAGTATTAGTCCGGTACAGTGGGCAGTATGTATATGGCCGCGAATATTAGTCTGGTACAGTGGGCAGTATGTATTTGGCCGCGAGTATTAGTCTGGTACAGTGGGCAGTATGTATTTGGCCACGAGTATTAGTCTGGTACAGTGGGCAGTATGTTTCATGTGAGACTGCTCTAGTCATATCGGACTCGTTAGTTGCCGGTAACATTATCTCATAAAGATTTTTGTAAAACAATCCATAGGTCGCTTAGTGACAGTGTGAGTCAGTCCCAATAAACGAGCAGCCTGGGAAGGAGGTGTCTCTACCAGCTCCTTGCGGCTGTAGAAAAGTTGCCGTTGGTCCGGGACCTGCTCCTTCCATTGGCCCCGCCCCTCATAAAAACCACAGACTATCGCAGTTTTTAAATCGTGGCGGTTAATCACGGTTTAAAACCGCATATGTGGTTAATCGCCCAGCCCTATTTTGATTATTGTATTGCTAAATACCTTAATAAAAAGCTTTGATTAAAAAAAATATATATAGAATAGAATATGGTACATTGAGCGGAATGCATATGAATAGATACAATGCTTTTGATAATAGTGACATTTTAAGCGAGGCCACTCTGCCTAGCCAGGAGAGTTCTTGACAATCCCATTTTTTCCAACAGAAGTTTAGTCTGCTATCAAAGTATCATAGTTACTGTGAATAATATGGTCAGCCTCTGCACTTAGGAGTATTCCCAAAATGTTTAAGATGGTGTAATGACCAAGTGAATAGGTAGAGAGACTGTAATTCCGTTAAGGTAGGTTGTTCTATATGGATGGGGTATGCCTCAGTCTTTTTGTAGTTAATTTTATAGTAGCTTATCCTACCAAAGTAGTCTATTAAATTAAAAACTGCTGGCATGGAAGTTAACGGAATAGTTAATAGGAGAGTAACATCATCTGCAAACAAGACTATTGTCTTGTGAGGTATTATGAGCAGAACTCCATTTATATAATTGGATTGTCTGATTGCTTGAGCGTGGGCACCCCTGCCTTGTTCCATTACAGATTGGAAACTGGAGAACAGAATCCTAGCCCTCTCACTCGTGCATATGGAGCAGAATATAGGGTTCTAATTGCTAATATGAAGGGTTCAGGGAACCCAAAAGAACGAAGGACCTCCCACAAGTACTTCCATCTGACTCTGTCAAAGGCCTTCTCAGCGTCCAATGACAGAGACAGCATTGGGATCTCTTTCCGTTGGGCCTCTGTGAAGACTGAAATCGGCCTTCTCGTGTTGTCTGGGCCTTCCCGGCTTATCGTGAATCCAACTTGGTCATAATGAATTATGGTGGGTAGGAGATGAACTATCCTATTTGCTATAAGCTTTGAGTAAAGTTTAATATCAAGATTAATAAGGAATATAGGTCGAAAAATTGCTGCACTCTGACTTTTCCCCGGTTTTGGTATTGGAATAATAGAAGCCTCTAGAAATTCCCTTAAAACATTCCCTGTTTCCATAATATCATTAAAAAAGTTCCTTAACACTGGGGCAATTAATGTTCTTCGTTTCTTGTAAAACGTGCCTGTAAAACCGTCGGGACCTAGGGCCTTGTTGTTTTGTATCTATTTTTTTAACCCCTTAATGACCGGACCATTTTTCAATTTTCTTACCCTTAATGACAATGGCTATTTTTACATTTCTGCAGTGTTTGTGTTTAGCTGTAATTTCCCTCTTACTCATTTACTGTACCCACACATATTATATACCGTTTTTCTCGCCATTAAATGGACTTTCTAAAGATACCATTATTTTCATCATCCTATATTATAAAAGACAAGAGTTTGTCTGAAGCCGTCATGCGCAGTTCAGACAAACACTTGGCCTTAGACAGCAGCTGATCGCACGCGCACCCACCCGACAGCAGCGCGAGGACCCGGCAAGTGGATGAGAGAGGGCTGATCGCACGCGCACCCACCCGACAGCAGCGCGAGGACCCGGCAAGTGGAGGAGAGAGGGCTGATCGCACGCGCAGGGGTGAATGACAGCAGCGCGAGGACCCGGCAAGTGGAGGAGAGAGGGCTGATCGCACGCGCAGGGGTGAATGACAGCAGTGCGAGGACCCGGCAAGTGGAGGAGAGAGGGCTGATCGCACGCGCAGGGGTGAATGAAGAGAGGGCTGATCGCACGCGCAGGGGTGAATGAAGAGAGGGCTGATCGCACGCGCAGGGGTGAATGAAGAGAGGGCTGATCGCACGCGCAGGGGTGAATGAAGAGAGGGCTGATCGCACGCGCAGGGATGAATGAAGAGAGGGCTGATCGCACGCGGGGGGGGGGGGAGAGAGAGAATGAGAGAGAGAGAGAGAATGAGAGAGAGAGAGAGAATAACACGGCCCGTGTGAACGGGCTTTAGGACTAGTATCTTATAATTTACTAAAAAAAAAAAAAAAAAAATATGAGGAAAAAATGGAAAAAAACACACTTTTTCTAACTTTGACCCCCAAAATCTGTTACACATCTCCAATCACCAAAAAACACCCATGCTAAATAGTTTCTAAATTTTGTCCTGAGTTTAGAAATACCCAATGTTTACACGTTCTTTGCTTTTTTTGCAATTTATGGGGCAATAAATACAAGTAGCACTTCGCTATTTCCAAACCACTTTTTTTCAAAATTAGCGCTAGTTACATTGGAACCCTGATATCTGTCAGGAATACCTGAATATCCCTTGACATGTATATATTTTTTTTTAGAAGACATCCCAAAGTATTGATCTAGACCCATTTTGGTATATTTCATGCCACCATTTCACCGCCAAATGCGATCAAAAAAAAAAAAAGTTCACTTTTTCACAAAATTTGTAACAAACTTTAGGTTTTCCACTGAAATTATTTACAAACAGCTTCTGCAATTATGGCACAAATGGTTGTAAATGCTTCTCTGGGATCCCATTTTTTCAGAAATAGCAGACTTATATGGCTTTGGGGTTGCTTTTTGGTAATTAGAAGGCCGCTAAATGCCGCTGCGCACAACACGTGTTTTATGCCCAGCAGTGAAGGGGTTAATTAGGGAGCTTGTAGGGTTAATTTTAGCTTTAGTGTAGTAGACAACCCCAAGATTTGATCTAGGCCCATTTTGGTATATTTTATGCCACCATTTCACCGCCAAATGCGAGCAAATAAAAAAAAAAAACGTTACATTTTTCACAATTTTAGGTTTCTCACTGAAATTATTTACAAACAGCTTGTGCTATTGTGGCAGAAATTGTTGTAAAAGCTTCTCTGGGATCCCCTTTGTTCAGAAATAGCAGACTTATACGGCTTTGGCGTTGCTTTTTGGTAATTAGAAGGCCGCTAAATGCTGCTGCGCACCACACGTTAATTATGCCCAGCAGTGAAGGGGTTAAATTAGGTAGCTTGTAGGGAACTTGCAGGGTTAATTTTAGAGATCAGCCTCCCACCTGACACATCCCACCCCCTGATCCCTCCCAAACAGCTCTCTTCCCTCCCCCACCCCACAATTGTTCCCGCCATCTTAAGTACTGGCAGAAAGTCTGCCAGTACTAAATAAAAGTTTTTTTTTAAATAAAAATGATAAAATATTTTAGCTGTGATGGACCCCTGCCTTAGCCCCAACCTCCTTGATCCCCCCTCCAGCTCTCTAACCCTCTCCCCTACCTAATTACCGCCATCTTGGGTACTGGCAGCTGTCTGCAGTACCCAAGTACGCTCATGTGCACCCTAACCCCTCGTGCACGCGCGCGCGCGCGCACCCTCACACCCGGCGGACATTGGCACCATCGCTACCGGTGCAGAGAGGGCCACAGAGTGGCTCTCTCTGTATAGGAGGCTTGTAAAGTGGTATTGCAGGATGCCTCCATATCGAGGCATCACTGCAATACCCTCAGAGCTGCTGGAAGCATTTGTGATCGCTTCCAGCACTCTGTTAGACAACTGACGTACCAGGTACGTCCATTGTCATTAACTGTTAGTTTTTGAATGACGTACCTGGTACGTCAGTTGTCATTAAGGGGTTAAACTTCTTCAATGTCTTCTGAAGAAAACGGCTGTGTTAAAGAAGCTCCCTCTTCCTCTGATATTGTGGGTAAATTTAATTTTCTAAGAAAGTTCGAAATATCCTGTGGAGATTCTGCTCTAGAGTTTTCACTTCCTTCAATGTCATATAGCTTAGCATAGTATTCTGCAAATAGTTTACCTATGTCTGCAGGTGTATATGCAGTTTGACCATCATATGTGATAAATGGGATTCTCGCCACAGCCGCTCTCTTAGTTTTTTTGCTAGGAGTGTGTCTGCCTTATTGCTTTTAGAATACATTAACTGTCTAAATCTCATTCCGGCCTCCTCCTTTTTCTACCTTTTAATAAGCTCTTTAAGGCGTATTATTTTGTCCGATAATGTTGGCGTGGGATTGGTTTTATTTAGCCTGTCAATTTGTCTAAGGTCACACACCAGTTTACCTAGGGGAGCTCCCCTTTCCTTTCTAATCCTTGCCATTTTACTAATACAAAATCCCCTGATGTATGACTTGAAAGCTGCCCACCTAATTTGATGTGAGGTCCTCCCTGCTGGATTATTTAAAAGATAGTCTATAGTCGTCTCTTGTAACAAATCTAAAAAAAGTGACTCGGACCAAAGGCTATGAGGGAACTTTCACATTGGTCTAGATGAGTGTCGTATTCCCAGGCAAAATAATAGAGACCGCATCATGGTCTGGCCAGGAACAAGAGGACATTTTTGCACCTTGAACTCGAACTCGATTTAGAGTCCAGGAATCAGTAAAGAAATAATCCAATCGTGAGTATGATTTATGCGTTTGGGAAAGATATGAGAAATCCCTATCTGTTGGGTATAAAGACCTCCATAGGTCAAAGAGTGGGTGTTGATATATAAGGGGCAGATGAATTAACAAACGTGTCAGTGGTTCCTGGTTTAGAAAATCTCTTGTCCAAATCTGGAACCCAGATTAAATTAAAATCCCCTCCCAAAATTAATGTTCCTTGTTTGAGTTTATTAATCAGTCCTAGTATCTTCCGCAAAAATTTCAATTGACCTTGGTTAGGTGCATAAATATTAACTAAAGTGAATATGCAATTATTTAATTTACATACTAATATGAGATACCTTCCCTCTGCGTCCTGTTCCAAGTGCAAAAGTTGGAACAAAATATTCTTACTAACCAAGATAGCCACTCCTCTACCTTTTTTATATATATATATATATATATATATATATATATATATATATATATATATATATATATATATATATATATATATATATATATATATATATATATATTCTGCACACACATTTAGGAAATTGTGAAGATTTAAGTCTCATAATGTCTCCCGAAACCCAATGTGTTTCCTGTAAAAACACAATGTCCGTTTTCAGCATTTTAAGATAATTTAACAATAAGCTTCGTTTCGTCTGGGAATTAAGGCCTCTAGTGTTTAACATGGTGAAAATGAGAGGTTGAGTATACCCCATTGCGGGGAAAAAAGGGGGGGGAGAAAGAAGGGAAGGAGAGAAAAGAAGGAAGGAGGGAAATGAGAAGGTAGGGCTTCCAGCAGGTAGGATCCCAAGGACTCAGATAAATAGATATTTAGCTGGGTTATTATTGATAGTATAAAAATCTATCTATAACTGCAAATTTTTTAAGATCACCAAAATTAGTGTTTATGAATGAATCAGGTTCTTGACATATAAAAAGAAAGAAATGTTTCTACAGGATATATTTTCCTTTGCGTAAATTCAATGGTATGTGGGGGGGGGGGGGGGGCGGCAAAACTTAAGGGTCGGGATTAGGGAGTGAAAATAAGGGAATGTAGATTTATTAAAAAAAGGGGGCCCATCCCCCAAGGAACTAATTATGTTACCAAATATAATAAAATAAATGTATGTTTAGTGTCTCAGGATAGTATCTATAAGTACAAACAAAGAGATTATCAGCACATATATTACAGGGAAGGCAAGCTAGATAGCCTTATATGAGGCAAGAGACGGGCCCTGTCCCTTAACCTCCATATTTTTCCCTTCACTGGGCGCCCTGTGAAGGGTTCTTATAATAAGTTATCTAGGTCGTTAGGTGGAAATAGGCGACCTGCTAGAATTCACTAACTTCCCTCTGTAGATTAGGGTAATTGTAGGATTATTAAAAGATAAATAAGTTAGCGTGTCTCGGTAGGAGGCTTACTCATTCATTTTTTATATCATATGTTGAGGAATAAATTAGTCTCCTAGGTCACCTTCCCCATATAAAGTATCATTTCTGCATACAGAGATAGCATAATTAAACAGTATATCATCTCAATAGTATAACCGTTTTGAATCAGATAGTAACATAACTTATATCAAACAGGCAACTTATCAAAATACTATGCATTTTCTTAGTTACTCAGTGCTGTTTGGTAGGCTCAGTTTTCCTTGGCCAATGAATCAGATTGGATGAAAAAGCTATACAGGTGTATAGTGATAGAGTGCGCCACTAAAATCAAAATCCCATTAGAATAATAATTTAAACAATACAACTATTTGATCTCTATAATATAAGACAACTGCAAAATTGTATAAATGATAAAGAACACAAAAAAAACAACAAAGTAAAATAAAAAAATAAATAATTAGGAAAACAGAGCTTTGCTCAAACTTGTGATAATAGCACTCAAAATATATATCTATATATAAAAGAAAACGTTTATCATGCTTATCGAAAGTCCAAAAGATGATTGTGAGCAATGTCGCAAAAGGTGAATGTAGACTCTGGTGCAATGGTGATGAATAGGTGCAATAGGCTGCTGGTCTTGGAACTGCGTGATCAGTCAGTGTAACTAAAAAGTGAACAAGGATTGGATTAAATCCCAGGATGTGTAACTTGTTCCCCCATTGTCTATTTCTAATATCTTATTATGGCAGTAGTAAATAGGAACTCTAGTCCTCATATGATAATGATCTCCTGGGGATATAGTAACATTATTTTAAGTAGTCTAATGGAAGATATAGTTAGACTTATGAACATATATTTGCCTAAGAGCAAGCCAGGTATCTTAAAATATGCATTGCTGTCTGGTAAACCCTGTTACTCTGAGTAAATACAATCTATAATTCTGAAGTGATGTAACAAGCTTAAGTATATCTTATCATAATCTAATGTTAAACAAAGCTATTTTGCAACCTTATAAGATACACAGTATTGTGAAATGGTTCCTACTCAAAATATACTGACAATCCCCTTTATCAGAACCTGTGTGACTTATGTGATTCGAATTAACCTCTAGCCGTTACTAACTTTTAAAGGCTAGTCAACATTTTAACACTACAAACCTGTGAACAGAAACAGTTATACATTACTGTGAAATGAGAACTGTCTCTCAAGTAGATGTAGTCTGCATTTCCCAAGCAAGAAGGTAGGCCTTAGCCCATCTCATCTATGTTAGAGTCCAGATCTTCAGGTACTAAAATAGGCTTCAGCCTACCTCATCTGTGTTGGAGTCTAGTCCTTGGTTTTGACGTTTAGCATTTGTATTATGGGGTCTCTAAGTAAGAGGATCCCATTCTCTTGCTGTAGGACTAAGTCTCGCCACTCTTGGTGGGGTGGATGTGTGGTAATCTTGAGTCCTGGAAGATCCCAGCCCCGCAAGGTCAGATGGACCCAAAGAATCAGAGAACCAGTGACCAAAAATTATTTTCCCTTGGACGGAGTGTGCAGTGCAACAAGAAATCCGTCTTTATGGATTAGTAATTTAGTCGGGTAGCCCCAGCTGTATTTTACTCCTCTTCTTCTTAGGATGGCTGTGATTTTCCCTGAACGATCCTCTTTTCTTCATTGTATATTGGGAAAGATCTGGAAAGACTTGTATATGCCGCACTCCCTCAGGGAGAGAGGTGGTATTAAAGGCTGCTTTAAGAATTTGCTCCTTGTAAGTGAAGTAATGAAAGTGCACATTGGTGTCACGTAGTTTATCAGCTGGAACATTTCTGACCCTTGGCAGTCTGAGGACCCTATCTATCAAGGACTCAGACATGCTTGTAGGCGGTTTCAAATGTTTGCAGTATTCTAAGATGAAATCCTCAAGTTCGCTGTTTATCACTGTCTCCGGTATACCTCGGAACCTGATGTTGTTCCACCTAGAGCGGTCTTCTAGATATGCCACCTTAGCTACTATTACATCCACATGGTCAATTATGTTTTGCGAATGAGCAACAAGGTTGGCCAGTTCTATGACAAGTCCTCCTGTTTGCATTCTAAGGCTTCTGTGAGCTCACTAATAGCCCCAATATCTCTCCTCAGCTCAGCAACTGATCCTCTTATAGTTTTAGTAAGGGTCTCCTCTAATGTTTTCATCCGTTCAGTCAGGATATCAACTATTTCTGATACAGTCGCTCCATACATTTATGGTAGACGAGTTTAAAGAAGATAAGGCTGAAGTCAAGGTTTTCGAGTGAGGACTTGTTTCTAGACTAGGAAAGCTATTATCAGTTGCTGTAGTAATCTTGAAGTGATCCGCTAAGGATATTTTTGGTATTGTGGTAGGATGTTGTTTCTTTTTAGCACCTTGTGGCATGTTAGCGTTATAGGTTGTCTGCTAGGTTTGTGGTCTCTGAGTAACTGTAATAGTCCCCTGGTTGAATATGCTCCAAACGATTTAGGCCATGGCCATGTTTAAACTGGGTTGGTGTAGAGAATATATAACACTACAAGGAGTAGTATCAGGTTGTTATCATATAGTATATTCCGATAGGTGTAACTCCCCTCAGGGATGTTTGTCACCACTTGACGAGGACAGTAAAGGGACTGTGGATATGACCCGCTCTGACTCACAGAGCGGGAAAGGGTGAGGGGGGACACTAGTTGCTGAGATTTAGATAGAGTAATTTAAATTCCAGATGTGTCCAGTACTTTTTTTTTTTTTTCCCTTTTTTTTCCCCTCTTCTTTTTAAGAAAGAAAGTGGAGCTTAGGCAATACCTATTTTCAACAGTATGGCTCTAGTGCAGAAATCTAGCTTTTATGATGAAGAGTCCTTGGACATTAATATTAGAAGGGATCACCTGTAATATTGGAGTCTCCTGTAACTTGGGCAATATAGTGCAGCCAGAAGTGGACCACTCACTTATTTCCTATTCTGGATTAGCTGTAGTACTAATGAAATTTAATTCTTCCTTTTTATGGCTAAAAATTGTCTTTATAGCCCAAGGCGTTCTAAGCTGCTGCGTGTAGGGGATTTGAGGCCTTAGTTGAGACTGGTTGCTTGGTTCCATTATAGGCTGTATTTATTAAGATAGCTGTAACCCTCTTCCATAGCTTAAAGTCTCAGTTTAGCATAAACTATGCAGTACAGTTCATCAGAGTAATATAAGGTAAGGTTGTGGTGGAGTTAGGAGTAACCCTCATACACTCACCAAAGTCCGTTGGTAGTTTTGAACTTGAGGACGCTCAGCTCCATGTATGTCCAGGCACCAGGAGTCTCACCTACTCAAGATGTAGGCCGCCATGTTGTCAGTCAGAAAAGTCATCTCGGTCAGGAGCAAGATAGCGTCCGTTCGCGCCAAACCTCTTCTATGGCTTCTTGGCCAGCCTGCCTCTAGCTCACTGAATGGGTAATCAAAGCACCTCAACACACATGGCCCTCTGAAGTGAGGTTGCCACTCCTCGTCTGGACGGACTTTATACCTCAAGCTCTCAGTTGTATGGTCGTAAGTGAAGTTGCGGCTCAGTTCCCGGACTCCGTGGCTCTTGGTGGATCAGGTCTCGCCTCTGCTACCACAGGTATAACTCCGGAGCGGAGCCCCGACCCTCCTGAGTACAAGGCAGAGACCGTATGTTAGGATTATGTGTTGGCACTCAGTTGCAGCTCAATCCACGGTCTTTGTGACTTTCAATGGAGATGGCCTCACCTCGGTTAATGCAAATGTAACTCCGGAGCGAGGCCCCGACCCTCCGGAGTAACAGGCAAGCTGTAGGCTAGGAAAATTCTTCAGTTAACTTAAGTAACGTTATTGGCCACTTACGCATCAACTTCTAAGAGTGCGAGATCTGCCTATGTAGAGACTAGAATGTCCAACTTGGTAATGACTAGACATCACAAGATAACCCCTATATTTTTAGAAGGCTTTGAAGCTGAAAATCCTCAGAATTAGGCTTTTAAGTTAGCGAGAAACACAGAGCCCCTCGCATATGCGACTGCTCTATATGGCGGTAGCTCCGCCCCCCCAACTTGCTTACCTTTTTGCTCCAAACGAGCAATCCTCTGCTTGACCACGCATAATTTGGTATGCAGATCTGATTCTGATGTCCATTTGTTCTCAGTGGACTCTTCCTCTAAGGCACAACCTTCTGTCTCCTTTCTATGATCAAGATCTTGATTGTCTCAACTTAAAGGCTTGGAGATTGAATACCTAATGCTAAAAATGATTTTTTTTTGGGAGAATGGCTTCCGTTGGCATTCTTTTAGAATTCCTAGGATCCTTCAAATTTTTTTTTTTTGAGGGTTTGGATAAGGGTTTATATGCAAGCTCATTAAAAAGTCAAATTTCAGCTCTGTTATTTCACAAAAAGATTACAAAACTACCTGACATACAGAATTTTGTTCAGGCCTTAGAATCCATTTTGTTATTAAGCCAATTTCTCCATCATGGAATATACATTTTGGTTTTTAGAATCTTGCAAGTTTCTCCCTTCAAAACCAATGTATTCTCTAAACATTAAGTATATTTTCTAGGAAGGTTTTGTTTCTACTAGCAATTTCATCAGCTAGAAGAGTTTCTGAATCATCCACTCATTCCTGGGACTTTCCTTGTCTTATTTTTCACCAATATGAAGCTGTATAATCAAGAGATTATAGTTCCTTCTCTTTGTCCTAATCTTTGACTTCTTCATAATTTGGATGTAGTAAGGGCTTTAAAATTTTTACCTATACTCTACAAAAGATTTTAGACAATCTTCTGATATATTTGTTAATTTCTAGGGTCCACATAAAGGCTGTTGCTTCTTGGAAAGCTTCTGTTTCACAAAGCTTACATGGAAGCAGGTAAGTCTCCTCCAAAATGCGTTACTACTTCCTGGGCTTTTCAAAAATGAGGTTTCTGCTGAAAAAATTTGCAATGCAGCAACATGGTCTTCCTTAAATACTTTTATTAAATTATATAATTTTGATATTTTTGCTTTTTCAGAAGTGACCTTTGGTGGGAAAGTTCTCCAGGCAGTGGTATCTGGAAAATAGGTGCCTTCATTTTTTTCAACATTTTTGTCCGCCCAACATTACTCGTGGACTCCACAGCTTGGGTATTAGTTTCCATGCGTAAGGAATCGTAGACTATCACCACCTTATGAAAAAAAAAAATGTATGCTTACCTGATAAATTGAATTTATTTAATGGTGGTGAGTGTTTTTTTTTTTTTAAAACTGTAAATTTGAGACCATTGAATTTTGCACCTCTATTTTCCCTTCTTTGCCCTTTTCTTCCTTTCTTTGCTTTTTCTCCTGCTTGACTATACATATGACTGACATACTAGTGAAGTGGGAGGGAGGAAGTGCTCTTAAAGGTTTTAAGAAAGCTTTGCCTCCTAGTGGCGAGGAAGTGATTCCATGCTTAATGGATCCGGAACTCTCACCACCATGAAAGAAATTAATTTATCAGGTAAGCATAAATTTTGTTTTATTCTTGTCATCCTTTCATGCAGAAAACATGTTTTATAGGACCAAACAACCCTATCTGCTGAAATACATAAGGAAAATATGCTAAATGAATTGTTCTGCTATAAACATATTCAAATTAATTGAATTAATACACAATTATGCCATGCCCCTTTTAAGTTATGTTGCATGATTAAGGGCTGAGACACCTGAAACGTTGCTATGTATTTTTTGCTATCTTAATAAAGGAATGCTTTTAACTCAATTTGCTTTGAACATCTTGTGTGAATTTGTCTAACGTTGGATGTTTAGTAGAGGCCTCAGTTTACAGTGGCACCAGCTACCATGATAATTGTTGCTGAGAAGATTATATATGTTCCTTTTAAGTTAAGAATTGCACAAAGTTTGGCTGCCCTCACTCTTCAATAATTTACAGTTACATGAAAACACTTCTTCAGAAGGTTAAACTTAACTCATCTATTCAAGATGACACGAGATTTAATAAATAAAATACGGGTTTTTTATACAGCATTATTATCCATCCTAAACTAACTCACATCTTACTTATTTTATTGGACAGTTACAGGAAAGCTCAGTTGTCTTTTTATAATTAAATTACACAAAGTGTTCTGCTATTCTTATCACAACACCAGAATAATGATATAGCTTTGATTATTTAAAAAAAAAAAAATACATTAACATGCTGATAGCCAAAATGTTCTGAAAAAGCATGCCATTTTCCTTGACTACCAGGCTGAATTGTGCAAAGATTAAAGCAGAAAGCTCAAGTGGATGGTGCGTTCCAGATCGCTGTTGGAGTGCAGAAGATTTGTGAATATGTAAAGGACAACATTGCACTATAAATCTTTAATTCTGCTTATGAGGACAGATCTGGAATGTGTATTTAGCACATATGAGAAACGGTCGGCTTTCAGGAAGCTGGACAGCTGTGTCTGTTTCACAAATATATAAACATCTATATAAAAATAATTTTCACCTGTTCTTAGTGTATATGGTTTAAAAATAACATAGTGTGCCTCAAGCCAATTTCTTAATTCTCATGACTCCTCCTTGGCTTCACTGGATAATTTTCCTTCCCCCCCCCCCCCCGATAATAAACTGTATTTTGAAATTTGACATCATCCCTTTTGTCTTTTCCAGGACATTTGGAAAAAGTTTGGGTGCATTGCACAGATAGGCTTGTTTTTCAATTCCAAGCATTACAATAAATATAGAAAGAATAGAGTATTGCTGAATCGTAGAAATAGACAACTTTGGAATATTTCTACATTATGTTTGGACTTCAAAACCATATAAAATTAATATGGAAATATTAACATAGTGAAATAAAAGCTTAAAATCCATTTCAAAGCTTTTATCTTTTGTATTAAAAATAAACATTTTGGCTGCAAATGACTAACCACATATTTTTGGTTGTCATAGAACAATGTTTTTCAGTTTGGTTACAAATCATTTTTAGAGAGTGATATAATGTGCTTGTATGATAGGGTTGTGGCGTAATGCAATAAAATATGATTTGTGAATGTAATGGTATTGAGGTGGTCATGGAATTGCCTGTTGCCATTAGGTAACCTATGTAAGCATTAAATTTAAAATGTATATTTTTAAAAAAAATAAAAATGCAATCCACTGTATTGCTGCAGGAATCGGGGGGGGGGGAGGGAATCCACACCTTGATTTTCACTCAGAATATAAATTATTTAGCACTCATGACAAGGCCATATGATATAACAAGCTATGTTAAATTCATAACAGCTAAAGGTTTGTGGTTAGACTGAGGATTCCTCCTCTAAGCTAATATTTCATTACATTAAGTTATTTTATTTGTCTAGTCCCTTCACGTTCTGCTTTGTGTGACTTTAAAATGGAATAATGAATGCAAAACCCAATTAACAAGGACTGCTTTCTGTGTGTAAATAAAAAATAAATTATTAATATATATATCCCTGTTTAATGTAAAAGCTCAGTAAGTGTTGCCGTTCTTCAAGGGACAGAAGTAAGAGAGAGAGAATGAAAGATTAGGCAGCAGCAAACTGGTGACTGGACACTATACATTATAACCTTAATCAGTACATTATCCAAATTCTTGCCAGAGAGGGAGATATGGGAAATCTGGGTTGAAAGAAGAGATCAATATTTCCAAGATAATCATGCGTCTACTGAAAATCATTTTGCTGTGATTAACAGCTCTCGGCACCCATTCATATGACATCTTAAGGAAACTTTTGTTTTCAGTTACACCAGCATCTAAGCTTCAGACTAAACTTATTAAATAATGTTTCATTTCTCCAACATAGGTGTGTCCGGTCAACGGCGTCATCCTTACTTGGGATATTCTCCTCCCCAACAGGAAATGGCAAAGAGCCCAGCAAAGCTGGCCATATAGTCCCTCCCAGGCTCCGCCTACCCCAGTCATTCTCTTTGCCGTTGCACAGGCAACATCTCCACGGAGATGGCTAAGAGTTTTTTTGGTGTTAAATGTAGTTTTATTCTTCAATCAAGAGTTTGTTATTTTAAAATAGTGCTGGTATGTACTATTTACTCTGAAACAGAAAAGAGATGAAGATTTCTGTTTGTAAGAGGAAAATGATTTTAGCAACCGTTACTAAAATCGATGGCTGTTTCCACACAGGACTGTTGAGATGAATTAACTTCAGTTGGGGGAAACAGTGAGCAGACTTTTGCTGCTTGAGGTATGACACATTTCTAACAAGACTTGGTAATGCTGGAAGCTGTCATTTTCCCTATGGGAACCGGTAAGCCATTTTCTTAGTTTAGTATAAGAATAAAGGGCTTCATTAGGGCTTAAAAAACTGGTAGACATTTTTCTGGGCTAAAACGATTACTTTACTAAGCATATTTGGCAGATTATAACTATTAATAGTTATTATAATCTTGGGGATTGTTTTAAAAAAACGGCAGGCACTGTATTGGACACCTTTTTCACTGGGGGCCTTTTCTAGTCATAGGCAGAGCCTCATTTTCGCGCCACTAATGCACAGTTGTTTTTGGAAAGCATGGCATGCAGATGCATGTGTGAGGAGCTAAGAACCACTGAAAAAGCTTATAGAAGGCATCATTTGGTATCGTATTCCCCTCTGGGCTTGGTTGGGTCTCAGCACAGCAGATACCTGGGACTGTATAGGGGTTAAATGTAAAAACGGCTCCGGTTCCGTTATTTTAAGGGTTAAAGCTTTCAAATTTGGTGTGCAATACTTTTAAGGCTTTAAGATACTGTGGAGAATTTTTGGTGAATTTTGAACAATTCCTTCATACTTTTTCACATATTCAGTAATAAAGTGTGTTCAGTTTAAAATTTTAAGTGACAGTAACGGTTTTATTGTAAAACGTTTTTTGTGCTTTGTTGACAAGTTTAAGCCTGTTTAACATGTCTGAACCATCAGATAACGATGTTCTATATGTATGAAAGCCAAGGTTTCTCCCCATTTAAATATATGTGATAATTGTGTCATAGTGTCCAAACAAAGTAGGGACAATAATGCCATAGATAATGATATTGCCCATGATGATTCCTCAAATGAGGGGAGTAAGCATGGTACTGCATCATCCCCTTCTGTGTCTACATCAGTTTTGCCCACACAAGAGGCCCCTAGTACATCTAGTGCGCCAATACTTATTACCATGCAACAATTAACGGCTGTAATGGATAATTCTATTGCAAACATTTTATCCAAAATGCCTACTTATCAGAGAAAGCGCGATTGCTCTGTTTTACACACTGAAGAGCAAGAGGACGCTGATGATAACTGTTCTGACATGCCCTCACACCAATCTGAAGGGGCCAGGAGGGAGGTTTTGTCTGAGGGAGAAATTTCAGATTCAGGGAAAATTTCTCAACAAGCTGAACCTGATGTTGTAACATTTAAATTTAAATTAGAACATCTCCACGCACTACTTAAGGAGGTATTATCTACTCTGGATGATTGTGACAATTTGGTCATTCCAAAGAAATTATGTAAGATGGACAAGTTCCTAGAGGTTCCGGTGTCCCCTGATGCTTTTCCTATACCCAAGCGGGTGGCGGACATAGTAAATAAGGAGTGGGAAAGGCCCGGCATACCTTTTGTTCCTCCCCCTATATTTAAGAAATTATTTCCTATAGTCGACCCCAGAAAGGACTTATGGCAGACAGTCCCCAAGGTCGAGGGGGCGGTTTCTACTCTAAACAAACGCACTACTATTCCTATAGAAGATAGTTGTGCTTTCAAGATCCTATGGATAAAAAGTTAGAGGGTTTGCTTAAAAAGATGTTTGTTCAGCAAGGTTACCTTCTACAACCAATTTCATGCATTGTTCCTGTCACTACAGCTGCGTGTTTCTGGTTCCAAGAACTAGAAAAGTCGCTCAATAAAGAATCTTCGTATGAGGAGGTTATGGACAGAGTTCAAGCACTTAAATTGGCTAACTCTTTTATTTTAGATGCCGCTTTGCAATTAGCTAGATTAGCGGCGAATAATTCAGGGTTTGCTATCGTGGCGCGCAGAGCGCTTTGGCTAAAGTCTTGGTCAGCGGATGTGTCCTCCAAGACCAAATTGCTTAACATCCCTTTCAAGGGTAAAACACTGTTTGGCCCTGACTTGAAAGAGATTATTTCAGACATCACTGGGGGAAAGGGCCACGCCCTTCCTCAGGATAGGTCTTTTACGGCTAAAAATAAGCCAAATTTTCGTCCCTTTCGCAGAAACGGACCAGCCTCAAATTCTACACCCTCTAAGTAAGAGGGTAATACTTCTCAAACCAAGCCAGCCTGGAGACCGATGCAAGGCTGGAACAAGGGTAAGCAGGCCAAGAAACCTGCCACTGCTACCAAAACAGCATGAAGTGTTGGCCCCCGATCCGGGACCGGATCTGGTGGGGGGCAGACTTTCTCTCTTTGCTCAGGCTTGGGCAAGAGATATTCAGGATCCTTGGGCGCTAGAAATAGTTTCTCAAGGTTATCTCCTGGAATTCAGAGAACTACCCCCAAGGGGAAGGTTCCACAGGTCTCAATTATCTTCGAACCAAATTAAAAGACAGGCATTCTTACATTGTGTAGAAGACCTGTCAAGAATGGGAGTGATTCATCCTGTTCCATTAGGACAAGGGATGGGGTTTTACTCCAACCTGTTCATAGTTCCCAAAAAAGAGGGAACATTCAGACCAATTTTAGATCTCAAGATTCTAAACAAGTTTCTAAGGGTTTCATCGTTCAAAATGGAAACCATTCGAACGATCCTTCCTACCATCCAGGAAGGTCAATTCATGACCACGATGGATTTAAAGGATGCGTACCTACATATTCCTATCCACAAGGAACATCTTCGGTTCCTAAGGTTCGCCTTTCTGGACAAGCATTACCAGTTTGTGGCACTTCCATTCGGATTAGCCACTGCTCCAAGGATTTTCAGAAAGGTACTAGGGTCCCTTCTAGCGGTGCTAAGACCAAGGGGCATTGCAGTAGTACCTTACTTGGACGACATCCTGATTCAAGTGTCGTCTCTGTCAAAAGCAAGGGCTCATACGGACATTGTCCTAGCCTTTCTCAGATCTCACAGGTGGAAAGTGAACATAGAAAAAAGTTCTCTGTCCCCGTCAACAAGAGTTCCCTTCTTGGGAACAATAATAGTTTCCTTAGAAATGAAGATTTTTCTGACAGAGGCCAGAAAATCAAACTTCTAAGCTCTTGTCAGGTACTTCATTCTGTTCTTCTTCCTTCCATAGCGCAGTGCATGGAAGTAATAGGTTTGATGGTTGCGGCAATGGACATAGTTCCTTTTGCACGAATTCATCTAAGACCATTACAACTGTGCATGCTCAGACAGTGGAATGGGGATTATACAGCCTTGTCTCCGACGATCCAAGTAGATCAAAGGGCCAGAGATTCACTTCGTTGGTGGCTGACCCTGGACAACCTGTCACAGGGAATGAGCTTCCGCAGACCAGAGTTGGTCATTGTCACGACCGACGCCAGTCTGGTGGGCTGGGGCGCGGTCTGGGAACCCCTGAAAGCTCAGGGTCTATGGTCTCGGGAAGACTCTCTTCTCCCGATAAACATTCTGGAACTGAGAGCGATATTCAATGCTCTCAAGGCTTGGCCTCGACTATCAAAGGCCAAATTCATAAGGTGTCAATCAGACAACATGACGACTGTTGCATATATCAACCATCAGGGGGGAACAAGGAGTTTCCTGGTGATGGAGGAGCATCCGGGGGAGTGGGAACTCCATCCGGAAATCTTTGCCCAAATAACTCAATTATGGGGCATTCCAGACATGGATCTGATGGCCTCTCGTCAGAACTTCAAGGTCCCTTGTTACGGGTCCAAATCCAGGGATCCCAAGGCGACTCTAGTGGATACAATAGTAGCACCTTGGATCTTCAACCTAGCTTATGTATTCCCACCGTTTCCTCTCATTCCCAGGCTGGTAGCCAGGATCAATCAGGAGAGGGCTTCGGTGATCTTGATAGTTCCTGCGTGGCCACGCAGGACTTGGTATGCAGACCTGGTGACTATGTCATCGGCTCCACCATGGAAGCTACCTTTGAGACAGGACCTTCTTGTTCAGGGTCCATTCGAACATCCGAATCTGGTTTCCCTCCAACTGACTGCTTGGAGATTGAACGCTTGATTCTATCAAAGCGTGGGTTTTCAGATTCTGTAATAGCTACTCTTATTCAGGCTAGAAAGCCTGTAACTAGAAAAATTTACCATAAAATATGGAAAAAATATATCTGTTGGTGTGAATCTAAAGGATTCCCATGGAACAAGATAAAAATTCCTAAGATTCTTTCCTTTCTACAAGAAGGTTTGGAGAAAGGATTATCTGCAAGTTCTCTGAAGGGACAGATCTCTGCTTTATCTGTTTTACTTCACAAAAGGCTGGCAGCTGTGCCAGACGTTTAAGCGTTTGTTCAGGCTCTGGTTAGAATCAAGCCTGTTTACAGACCTTTGACTCCTCCCTGGAGTCTTAATCTAGTTCTTTCAGTTCTTCAAGGGGTTCCGTTTGAGCCCTTACATTCCGTAGATATTAAGTTATTATCGTGGAAAGTTTTGTTTTTTGGTTGCAATTTCTTCTGCTAGAAGAGTTTCTGAGTTATCTGCTCTGCAGTGTTCTCCGCCCTATCTGGTCCATGCAGATAAGGTGGTTTTGCGTACTGAGCCTGGTTTTCTTCCGAAGGTTGTTTCCAACAAAAATATTAACCAGGAGATAGTTGTACCTTCTTTGTGTCCGAATCCAGTTTCAAAGAAGGAACGTTTGTTACACAATTTGGACGTAGTCCGTGCTCTAAAATTCTATTTAGAGGTTACTGAAGATTTCAGACAAACATCTTCTTCGTTTGTTGTTTATTCTGGTAAAAGGAGAGGTAAAAAAGCAACTTCTACCTCTCTTTCCTTTTGGCTTAAAAGCATTATCAGATTGGCTTTTGAGACTGCCGGACGGCAGCCTCCTGAAAGTATCACAGCTCACTCCACTAGGGCTGTGGCTTCTACATGGGCCTTCAAGAACGAGGCTCCTGTTGACCAGATATGTAAGGCAGCGACTTGGTCTTCACTGCACTCTTTTGCCAAATTTTACAAATTTTATACTTTTGCTTCTTCGGAGGCTATTTTTGGGAGAAAGGTTTTGCAAGCCGTGGTGCCTTCCGTTTAGGTGACCTGATTTGCTCCCTCCCTTCATCCGTGTCCTAAAGCTTTGGTATTGGTTCCCACAAGTAAGGATGACGCCGTGGACCGGACACACCTATGTTGGAGAAAACATAATTTATGCTTACCTGATAAATTACTTTCTCCAACGGTGTGTCCGGTCCACGGCCCGCCCTGGTTTTTTAATCAGGTCTGATGAATTATTTTCTCTAACTACAGTCACCACGTTACCATATGGTTTCTCCTATATATATTTCATCCTGTCCGTCGGTCGAATGACTGGGGTAGGCGGAGCCTGGGAGGGACTATATGGCCAGCTTTGCTGGGCTCTTTGCCATTTCCTGTTGGGGAGGAGAATATCCCACAAGTAAGGATGACGCCGTGGACCGGACACACCGTTGGAGAAAGTAATTTATCAGGTAAGCATAAATTCTGTTTTCTTACAGCTCAAACTGTTGGAAAAATCTGAACTTTTTTTTTATTTTTTATTTATTAATAGTCCTCAAAAAAGAATTAGAAGATCTTAAATGCTTCATTCTTACCTCACCACCACCCTACCACTCTAAAAACATCATTACAAGTATGGCAGGAAATCTGTGAGTCAAAACAAGACTTTGCTTAACTTGACTTTTTACTGGGGTACAGTCTCTCATAATGGGAGAAACTTTAGCCAAAGCATGGAACTGTTTTAATAAAGATTCACTGCAGTCAACTACAAAGTAAGGGACAATGTATCAAATAAGTAATCCAGAAGTTATCACTCAATGTTGTCCTTTATACAGTTTACTACAAAGTATGCAAAACTGAACTAACATGAAGAATCGTCACTCAGGTAAGTTTAGGCATTACTGTGTCAGCAATGCAGCTGCGGCTATGTAGTGTGCCTCGTTTCGACACTGTTTTGGCATCCATGCTCACTGCTCAACGACAAAGGGGTTAAAGGGATACTGAACCCAATTTTTTTTTTGTGATTCAGATACAGCATGCAATTTTAAGCAACTTTCTAATTTACTCTGATTATCAATTTTTTTTCATTCTTTTGGTATCTTTATTTGAAAAAAAAGGCATCTAAGCTTTTTTTTTGGGTTCAGAACTCTGGACAGCATTTTTTTATTGGTGGATGAATTTATCCACCAATCAGCAAGAACAACCCAGGTTGTTCACCAAAAATGGGCCTGCACCTAAACTTACATTCTTGCATTTAAAATAACGATACCAAGAGCATGAAGAAAATTTGATAATTGGAGTAAATTAGAAAGTTGCTTAAAATTTCATGCTCTATCTTAATCACGAAAGAAAAAAATTGGGTTCAGTGTCCCTTTAACTCTTTCTGTGTTCTCATGTAAGACACTATAATCCAAAAGACCGTGTAGTAAAAGGCTTTAGAAATTTAGGCTTATTAAGAATACAAATTTATTGTACCAACATTAAAATTAACAAAGGCACAGAAGTTCCTCACACCAATTGATGTCTCATGCCAGGGCAAAAGCCCAGTGCCTATGCCAAGATATCGTCCTATCCAGAAAAAAGACCAAGAAAAATAAGGTTTTATTCATTTATCTTCAACTATTCTCGCATCATATTTTTGTTTGTTTAAGAAAATCACTTTAAAGAGGACACCATTTTTAATATTGGTGATTCAGATATTAATGATTCCTTGATAGAGAATCGTACCACAGATGTTTGAAGTGTTCCATCAGATGTGGGAGTAGGTGAGAATTGGAAATTTGGTAGTGATTTTACTTAGTATGGCACAATCATAGAGTGAGACAACCAGACATAATTAAGATAGTTTAATTATTCAAAATGTTACTAATGTATTGAAAAGTGGATGTTTTTGCCCAGTCCACTCTAAGAATGATTTGTTATTTCATGCTATAGTAAAACATGTCTTTGATAATGGGGATTTCTCCAACATAGGTGTGTCCGGTCCACGGCGTCATCCTTACTTGTGGGATATTCTCTTCCCCAACAGGAAATGGCAAAGAGCCCAGCAAAGCTGGTCACATGATCCCTCCTAGGCTCCGCCTACCCCAGTCATTCTCTTTGCCGTTGTACAGGCAACATCTCCACGGAGATGGCTTAGAGTTTTTTAGTGTTTAACTGTAGTTTTTATTATTCAATCAAGAGTTTGTTATTTTAAAATAGTGCTGGTATGTACTATTTACTCAGAAACAGAAAAGAGATGAAGATTTCTGTTTGTATGAGGAAAATGATTTTAGCACCGTAACTAAAATCCATGGCTGTTCCACACAGGACTGTTGAGAGCAATTAACTTCAGTTGGGGGAACAGTGTGCAGTCTCTTACTGCTTGAGGTATGACACATTCTAACAAGACGATGTAATGCTGGAAGCTGTCATTTTCCCTATGGGATCCGGTAAGCCATGTTTATTAAAATAGTAAATAAGGGCTTCACAAGGGCTTATTAAGACTGTAGACTTTTTCTGGGCTAAATCGATTCATTATTAACACATATTTAGCCTTGAGGAATCATTTATTCTGGGTATTTTGATATGATTATATCGGCAGGCACTGTTTTTGACACCTTATTCTTTAGGGGCTTTCCCTAATCATAGTCAGAGCCTCATTTTCGCGCCGGTATGGCGCACTTGTTTTTGAGGACAGCATGGCATGCAGCTGCATGTGTGTGGAGCTCTGATACATAGAAAAGTCTTTCTGAAGGCATCATTTGGTATCGTATTCCCCTTTGGGCTTGGTTGGGTCTCAGCAAAGCAGATTCCAGGGACTGTAAAGGGGTTAAATATAAAAACGGCTCCGGTTCCGTTATTTTAAGGGTTAAAGCTTCCAAATTTGGTGTGCAATACTTTTAAGGCTTTAAGACACTGTGGTGAAATTTTGGTGAATTTTGAACAATTCCTTCATACTTTTTCGCAATTGCAGTAATAAAGTGTGTTTAGTTTAAAATTTAAAGTGACAGTAACGGTTTTATTTTAAAACGTTTTTTGTGCTTTGTTATCAAGTTTATGCCTGTTTAACATGTCTGAACTACCAGATAGATTGTGTTCTGACTGTGGGGAAACCAAGGTTCCTTCTCATTTAACTATATGTATTTTATGTCATAAAAAAATTTAGTAAAAATGATGCCCAAGATGATTCCTCAAGTGAGGGGAGTAAGCATGGTACTGCATCATCCCCTCCTTCGTCTACACCAGTCTTGCCCATACAGGAGGCCCCTAGTACATCTAGTGCGCCAATACTCCTTACTATGCAACATTTAACGGCTGTAATGGATAATTCTATCAAAAACATTTTAGCCAATATGCCCACTTATCAGTGAAAGCGCGACTGCTCTGTTTTAGAAAATTCTGTAGAGCATGAGAACGCTGATGATATGGTTTCTGAAGGGCCCCTACACCAGTCTGAGGGGGCCAGGGAGGTTTTGTCTGAGGGAGAAATTTCAGATTCAGGAAACATTTCTCAACAAGCTGAACCTGATGTGATTACTTTTAAATTTAAGTTGGAACATCTCCGCGCTCTGCTTAAGGAGGTGTTATCCAATTTGGATGATTGTGATTATCTGGTCATTCCAGAACCACTATGTAAAATGGAAAAGTTCTTAGAGGCCCCGGGGCCCCCCGAAGCTTTTCCTATATCCAAGCGGGTGGCGTACATTGTTAGTAAAGAATGGGACAGGCCCGGTATACCTTTAGTACCTCCCCCCATATTTATAAAATTGTTTTCCTATAGTCGACCCCAGAAAGGACTGATGGCAGACAGTCCCCAAGGTCGAGGGGGCGGTTTCTACTCTACACAAGCGCGCCACTATACCCATAGAAGATAGTTGTGCTTTCCAAGATCCTATGGATAAAAAATTAGAAGGTCTGCTAAAGATGTTTGTTCAGCAAGGTTCCCTTCTACAACCAATTGCATGCATTGTCCCTGTCACTGCAGCCGCGTGTTTCTAGTTTGATGAGCTAGGAAAGGCGATTATTAGTAATTCTTCTTCTTATGAGGAGATTATGGACAGAATTCGTGCTCTTAAATTGGCTAATTCTTTCACCCTAGACGCCACCTTGCAATTGGCTAGGTTAGCGGCGAAAAAATTCTGGGTTTGCTATTGTGGCGCAGAGCGCTTTGGTTAAAATCTTGGGCAGCGGATGCGTCTTCCAAGAACAAATTGCTTGACATTCCTTTCAAGGGGAAAACACTCTTTGGCCCTGACTTGAAAGAGATTATCTCTGATATCACTGGGGGCAAGGGCCACGCCCTTCCTCAGGATAGGTCTTTTCAAGACCAAAAATAAACCTAAGTTTCGTCCCTTTCGCAGAAACGGATCAGCCCCAAGGGCTACGTCCTCTAAGCAGGAAGGTAATACTTCTCAAGCCAATCCAGCCTGGAGACCTATGCAAGGCTGGAACAAAGGAAAGCAGGCCAGGAAACCTGCCACTGCTACCAAGACAGCATGAAATGCGGGCCCCCGATCCGGGACCGGATCTGGTGGGGGGCAGACTCTCTCTCTTCGCTCAGGCTGGGGCAAGAGATGTTCTGGATCCTTGGGCGCTAGAAATAGTCTCCCAAGGTTATTCTCTGGAGTTCAAGGGGCTTCCTCCAAGGGGGAGGTTCCACAGGTCTCAGTTGTCTTCAGACCACATAAGAAGACAGGCATTCTTACATTGGGTAGAAGACCTGCTAAAAATGGGAGTGATTCATCCTGTTCCATTAGGAGAACAAGGGATGGGGTTCTACTCCAATCTGTTCATAGTTCCCAAAAAAGAGGGAACGTTCAGACCAATCTTAGATCTCAAGATCTTGAACAAGTTTCTCAAGGTTCCATCGTTCAAGATGGAAACCATTCGAACACTCCTTCCTTCCATCCAGGAAGGTCAATTCATGACCAAGGTGGATTTCAAGGATGCGTATCTACATATTCCTATCCACAAGGAACATCATCGGTTCCTAAGGTTTGAATTCCTGGACAAGCATTTCCAGTTCGTGGCGTTTTCTTTCGGATTAGCCACTGCTCCTAGGATTTTCTCATAGGTACTAGGGTCCCTTCTGGCGGTGCTAAGACCAAGGGGCATTGCTGTAGTACCTTACTTGGACGACATTCTGATTCGAGCGTCGTCCCTTCCTCAAGTAAAGGCTCACACGGACATTGTCCTGGCCTTTCTCAGATCTCACGGATGGAAAGTGAACGTGGAAAAGAGTTCTCTATCTCCGTCAACGAGGGTTCCCTTCTTGGGAACTATAATAGACTCCTTAGAAATGAGGATTTTTCTGACAGAAGCCAGAAAAACAAAACTTCTAGACTCTTGTCGGATACTTCATTCCGTTCCTCTTCCTTCCATAGCGCAGTGCATGGAAGTGATAGGTTTGATGGTAGCGGCAATGGACATAGTTCCTTTTGTGCGCATTCATCTAAGACCATTACAACTGTTCATGCTCAGTCAGTGGAATGGGGACTATTCAGACTTGTCTCCGAAGATACAAGTAAATCAGAGGACCAGAGACTCATTCCGTTGGTGGCTGTCCCTGGACAACCTGTCACAAGGGATGACCTTCCGCAGACCAGAGTGGGTCATTGTCACGACCGACGCCAGTCTGATGGGCTGGGGCGCGGTCTGGGGATCCCTGAAAGCTCAGGGTCTTTGGTCTCGGGTAGAATCTCTTCTACCGATAAATATTCTGGAACTGAGAGCGATATTCAATGCTCTCAAAGCTTGGCCTCAGCTAGCGAGGGCCAAGTTCATACATCAACCATCAGGGGGGAACAAGGAGTTCCCTAGCGATGGAAGAAGTGAACAAAATCATTATATGGGCGGAGTCTCACTCCTGCCACCTGTCTGCTATCCACATCCCAGGAGTGGAAAATTGGGAAGCGGATTTTCTGAGTCGTCAGACATTGCATCCGGGGGAGTGGGAACTCCATCCGGAAATCTTTGCCCAAGTCACTCAACCGTGGGGCATTCCAGACATGGATCTGATGGCCTCTCGTCAGAACTTCAGAGTTCCTTACTACGGGTACAGATCCAGGGATCCCAAGGCGGCTCTAGTGGATGCACTAGTAGCACCTTGGACCTTCAAACTAGCTTATGTGTTCCCGCCGTTTCCTCTCATCCCCAGGCTGGTAGCCAGGATCAATCAGGAGAGGGCGTCGGTGATTTTGATAGCTCCTGCGTGGCCACGCAGGAGCTGGTATGCAGATCTGGTGAATATGTCATCGGCTCCACCATGGAAGCTACCTTTGAGACGAGACCTTCTTGTTCTAGGTCCGTTCGACCCACTCCAGCTGACTGCTTGGAAATTGAACGCTTGATCTTATCAAAGCGAGGGTTCTCAGATTCTGTTATTAATACTCTTGTTCAGGCCTGAAAGCCTGTAACCAGAAAAATTACCACATAATTTGGTATATCTGTTGGTGTGAATCTGCAGGATTCCCTTGGGACAAGGTTAAGATTCCTAAGAGTCTATCCTTCCTTCGAGAAGGATTGGAAAAAGGATTATCTGCAAGTTCCTTGATGGGACAGATTTCTGCCTTGTCTGTGTTACTTCACAAAAAGCTGGCAGCTGTGCCAGATGTTCTAGCCTTTGTTCAGGCTCTGGTTAGAATCAAGCCTGTTTACAAAATTTTGACTCCTCCTTGGAGTCTCAACCTAGTTCTTTCAGTTCTTTAGGGGGTTCCGTTTGAACCCTTACATTCCGTTGATATTAAGTTATTATCTTGGAAAGTTTTGTTTTTGGTTGCAATTTCTTCTGCTAGAAGAGTTTCAGAATTATCTGCTCTGCAGTGTTCTTCTCCGTATCTGGTGTTCCATGCAGATAAGGTGGTTTTGCGTACTAAACCTGGTTTTCTTCCAAAAGTTGTTTCTAACAAAAACATTAACCAGGAGATAGTTGTGCCTTCTTTGTGTCCTAATCCAGTTTCAAAGAAGGAACGTTTGTTGCACAACTTGGATGTAGTTCGTGCTCTCAAATTTTACTTAGCAGCTACTAAGGATTTCAGACAAACTTTGTCTTTGTTTGTTGTTTATTCTGGTAAACGGAGAGGTCAAAAAGCAACTTCTACCTCTCTCTCCTTCTGGATTAAAAGCATTATCCGATTGGCTTATGAGACTGCCGGACGGCAGCCTCCTGAAAGAATCACAGCTCACTCCACTAGGGCTGTGGCTTCCACATGGGCCTTCAAGAACGAGGCTTCTGTTGATCAGATATGTAAGGCAGCGACTTGGTCTTCACTGCACACTTTTTCTAAATTTTACAAATTTGATACTTTTGCTTCTTCTGAGGCTATTTTTGGGAGAAAGGTTTTGCAAGCCGTGGTGCCTTCCATTTAGGTGACCTGATTTGCTCCCTCCCTTCATCCGTGTCCTAAAGCTTTGGTATTGGTTCCCACAAGTAAGGATGACGCCGTGGACCGGACACACCTATGTTGGAGAAAACAGAATTTATGTTTACCTTATAAATTACTTTCTCCAACGGTGTGTCCGGCCCACGGCCCGCCCTGGTTTTTTTAATCAGGTCTGATAATTTATTTTCTTTAACTACAGTCACCACGGTAACATATGGTTTCTCCTATGCAAATATTCCTCCTTAACGTCGGTCGAATGACTGGGGTAGGCGGAGCCTAGGAGGGATCATGTGACCAGCTTTGCTGGGCTCTTTGCCATTTCCTGTTGGGGAAGAGAATATCCCACAAGTAAGGATGACGCCGTGGACCGGACACACCGTTGGAGAAAGTAATTTATCAGGTAAACATAAATTCTGTTTCTTTGGCATTGGATAGGATGCAGAAAAAAATACTTTGTTTACCAAATCAGATAAAGGTGGTTCTGTAGTGATCATAAATAGGGAGGAATATGTCAGAAGCTATGAGACAAATTAATATCACTGATTTTATAAGCTTTTAATACCATAGGACGTTACCAACATGAACAGGATAAGTTGTTGAAAAAAGTAGCAACAAATAGCATTTTTAGTGTAAAGATGATTAATACTTTTGGAAGATGTTTAAAAAATGGAATCTTAGGATTTACCACTCTCAAATTACGTAAGTCTCTTACTAACCCTCCAGGGAGGCCATTTTTTTAAACTATAGGTTCCCTGGTGAGAAATTAAAGGGACATAAAACAAATGTTTTCTTTCATGATTTAAATAGAGAATACAATTTTAAACAATGTTCCAATTACTTCAATTATCTAATTTACTTAAATTTCGTGATATCCTTTGCTGAAAAAGCAGCAATGTATTACTACTGGGAGCTAGCTGAGCATGTGGGTTGAATCAATGACAAGATGCGTTTATGTGCAGCTACCAATCAGTAGCTCCTGAGCCTACATAGGTTTCCTTTTAAACAAACAAATTGAATAATAGAAGTAATTCGGAAAGTTGTTTAAAATGGCATGCTCTATCTGAATCATGAAAGAACAATTTTGGGTTTCATATCCCTTTAAGTGATTGGGTAGATGCTAACCAGTAGTTGTCAGTTTGCTAGTATATTTGTGTGATTTCAAACATTTGATCAGAATGATAGATGGAGTATTGTGAAAATCTATCATGTGGTTACTGACAGTTGACGTGGTAGAATTGTATTCTTGCAAACCACAGTGTAAGGGTTCGGAAGCAGTTACTCACATGTCACATTTGTACACCAATTGAACCAATACATAGCTTTTATTTTAGAAACTATGCATTTTTTAATTTTGACATACAATTGTTTTGCTTTTGAAGGGAAGTTTTATGTGACCCATATAATAAAATTAATAATATTATTTCAATACAAGATTTTTGGTGATCTGTTATTGTTGTGGGCAGGAGATGAAGTCCATAATGGATTTTGAGTATCTGAATGATAATCAGTGTAATTTGAGATTTGCAAACAAGTATTCTGTTAGTGAGCTCGAATTTTTGGCTATCTTGATATAAAGTTTTGTACTGTCTATTTCTTTGACAACAGAAATTTCAGAAACCAGTAATATGAAATTCTATTCTGAGGGTCTGACCATCCAGGACACATCAATAATGGCATACCCAAGGGCCAATAAATGAGTTAGAACAATTGCACCAAAGTTGAAACATACTTGTAAGCATGCTAAAAAATCGACAGAGATTAGTAGCCTTTATATATTATCCAAATGTGCTGCAGGATATCTGAACTGGTAGCACATAAGGATAGTAGGGTTGCACTGATACTAGTATCGGTATCGATACTAAGTACTGGCACCAGTACTTGTACTCGTGGAAATGCACCAATACTTAATCCGATACCTCCAGATCTTCAATCTTACGCATACGTCATCTTGTGGTGTTTTTTCCAAACTTCATATTCCCATTTAATTTTTTTTTTTTTTTTTTTCATATTACTCTAGATTTTTTATTTTATTTTTTTGCAACATACCACAAAAATGCAAAGTAAATTCTGTGTAATCCTAATGGGACAATTCCCATTTAATTTTAAGTTAGAGTGGAGACTTAACTAAAAATTGTTCACTTCTGTTCTACCAATAAAAAATGCTGTTATTTATATTATTGTAGGTCTGAGAGTAGTGCTCCAAAAGTTGCTACTATACAGCTGGAAGCCTACCTGGGAGAGATCACTGTACCTAATTCAGACAAACCCCTGAAGTACTGGACAGTTAATAAACTGAGATTTAATGGCCAAAAATATTTCTGGCCCATGCAGTAGTGTGGAAAGTGAAAGCCACTATCTTTTGAAAAATGTATTCGAATTGCTAGATTGCCTGTTATACTGCTAGTTCTCATATTACACAATTATGCTCAAAGAATACTGTACTGAGGAACATCCTAGCCTATATAATTGCAGGAAAAATGTTCATAGGACATATTAAGTTAATTCCTATGAATACTCATCCTACAATTATAGGACTAGATTAACATTACATTTGATTGGTAAGCTTTACCAATGCTCTGTTCACATTTCCAAGTCCATAGACTTTAATGGAGTTGGACATGTAATGAGAGCATTGGTAAAGCTTACCAGTCAATATAATCTATCCTATAGTGTAGTTCCCCATGATTAAACAGTGCGCTTATATTTTTAACTGTATTACACTTTTGTTATGCATTGTTGTTATTAATATATTTTATTGTAATTTGTTATTTATAAACATGTTCTGTGAAATTTCTTCGAGTTTTTACAACTTTGTGACAACAAGCAAATAAAACGGTTTTATTTTTTTCATAATTTTGAGTTAGTACTTCATAATTATAAATAAGCTATCTTAAATCATTAGTCTGTATTGGGCTTGAGAAACTGTCACATGACATTAAAGAAAAGTATCGGTAATTGGTATCGGCGAGTATTTGAAAAAAAAGTATCGGTACTTGTACTCCGTCTTAAAAAAATAAAATGGTATTGGTGCAACCATAAAGGATAGACAGGATTTTTTTACGAAACGGACACAGTAAGACACAAAACTGAACACATAGTCTTTTCTACAAAATAAAGTAACAAATTTTTTTTTGGGCGGGGGGTTATTTAAATCAAGATTTTAGTAGATAGATTGGTACTGCTTCCCAAAAAATGGATTGTAAGAATTGTATTTATTTACAAATGTGGGGTAATTCCATGTAACTGCTGTGCTTATGAACAAATGGGGGATGGGTTTAGTTCCAATAGCACAGGGAGTCATTATGGAATTGGACAATGGTTGACTTGCAGTTCCACATTTGTAATTTACCTATAATAACTTTTAAACAGTGTGGCCATCAATATGTGGGATGTACAGTTAAACCTCTTTAAAGGGGCATAATTCTTTCATGATGCTAATAGAGAATACAGTTTTAAACAATTATCCATTTTACTTCTATAATCTAATTTGCTTCATTCTCTTGCTATATTCGTATTGAAGAAGCAGCAATGCACTACTGGGAGCTAGCTGAATGCACTGGATAAACCAGTAACATGAGGCATATATGATGCTTAGCGGCTTATGAGTTTACCTAGTTATACCTTTCAACAAAGCATATCAAGAAAACCAAAACAATCAGATTGGAATTGGAGCTATCTGTATCATGATAGAAAAAAAAAGTGTTGTTTATGTCCCTTTATGATATAATACAAGAACATATACAATCCATTCAATGTCCTGTCCACCAAAACTCCTGAAGCTAGACATTTTGCTTTTCATAATAGTGATTTTACTTTTTCTTTCCAAGGGATTGATCATGCTCCGGTTACGATCTGGGTGGGGATAGCTCTGCAGTAATGGATAGAAAGGAAGTCTATTTGATTTTTCATTTGAAAACTAGTTGTAGTAATTTTTGGAATTAATGAACAGAGTGATATCAAACTTTGTATTGGCCTTTAAAATGTTAGAACAGGCATATGGATTTGCATTATTGGTTAGAAATTTTTGAAACTAATAAATAGTGTCATCAAATCTGATATTGGTCTCCAAAGTAGTGTCTTGTGGATTCTGTTTGGTTTGCTGCATATCAAAGGTAAAAATAATTTAAGAGATGTGTGTGTGTGTGTATGTATGTATGTATGTATGTGTAAAGGTAAAACTGCTCTAGCTCCTTTAAGTTGAATGGGTTTCGCTGGTGTACAGCAATCTTTAAGTTATACCACAGATTCTCAATTGGATTGAGGTCTGGGCTTTGACTAGGACATTCAAAGACATTTGTTTCACCTTAAACCACTTGAGTGTTGCTTTAGCAGTATGCTTAGGGTCATTGTCCTGCTGGAAGGTGAACCTCCATCCCAGTCTTAAATCCACATGACTTTTGGCGAACAACAAAAGTGTTTATTTATTTTTTTCTTTAAAGGAATACTAAAACCAAAAAAAACTTACATTCTTGATTTTCAAATAAAGATAGAAAGAGAATTAAGAAAATTTGATAATAGGAGTAAATTAGAAAGTTGCTTAAAATTCCATGCTCTATTTGAATCATAAAAGGAAAATTTGGGTTCAGTGTCCCTTAAAGCAATTACTTTTTTTCGGCCACTCTTCTATGAAGCCCAGCTCTGTGGGGTGTACGGCTTAAAATAGTCCTATGGACAGATACTCCAATCTCCGCTGTGGAGCTTTTCAGCTCCCTCAGAGTTATCTTTGGTCTCTTTGTTGCCTCTCTGATTAATGCCCTCCTTGCCTGGTCCGTTAGTTTTGGTAGGCGGCCCTCTCTTGGTAGGTTTGATGTAGTGCCATATTCTTTCCATTTTTTTTAATAATCAATTTAATGGTGCTCCGTGTTCAAAAATTTTTTTATAACCTAACCCTGATCTGCACTTCACAGCTTTGTCCCTGACCTGTTTGGAGAGCTCCTTGGTCTTCATAATACTGCTTGCTCAGTGGTGTTGCAAATTCTGGGGCCTTTCAGGACAGTTGTGTGTGTGTGTGTGTGTGTATGTATTATGTATATATATGTTATATATATGGTATATATATATGATAGATATATATATATATATATATATATATATATATATATATATATATATATATATATATATATATATATATATATAGATATATATATAGATATATATATATAGATATATATATAGATATATATAGAGAGAGAGATCATGTGACACTTAGATTTCACACAGGTGGACTTTAACTATGTGAATTCGGAAGGTAATTAGTTGCACCAGATCTTCTTTAGGGGCTTCATAGCAAAAGGGGTGAATACATATGCACACACCACTTTTCTGTTTTTTTATACTTTTTCAGAAAAAGTTATTTTCTAAATTTCATTTCAATTTTGTGTATTTCCATTACATGTAATCCAAATAAAAATCAATTTTAATTTCTAGGTTGTAATGCAACAAAATAGGAAAAATGCCTGTTTCTTTCATGTAATGAGCTAGTGATGTATGGGATATACAATCCTACCAGGAGGGCCAAAGTTTCCCAAACCTCAAAATGCCTATAAATACACCCCTCACCACACCCACAATTCAGTTTTACAAACTTTGCCTCCTATGGAGGTGGTGAAGTAAGTTTGTGCTAAGATTTCTACGTTGATATGCACTTCTCAGCATTGTTGAAGCCCGATTCCTCTCAGAGTACAGCGAATGTTAGAGGGATGTGAAGGGAGTATCACTTATTGAATACGATGATCTCCCTTACGGGGGTCTATTTCATAGGTTCTCTGTTATTGGTCGTAGAGATTAATCTCCTTCCTCCCTTTTCAGATCGACGATATACTTTCAATTTACCATTACCTCTACTGATAACTGTTTTAGTACTGGTTTGGCTATCTACTATATATGGATGGGTGTCTTTTGGTAAGTATGTTTTGTATTACTTAAAGGGACAGTTAAGTCCAAAAAAAACTTTCATTTTTCAAATAGGGCATGCAATTTTAAACAACTTTCCAATTTACTTTTATCAACAATTTTGCTGTGTTCTCTTGGTATTCTAGTTGAAAGCAAACCTAGGGAAGCACATATGATAATTCCTAAGCCCTTGAAGGCCACCTCTATTTTATTTACTTTTCACAGCAGGGGAGAGTAAGCTCATGTAGGCCATATAGATAGCATTGTGATCACGCCCGTGGCTAGTGGCAGACACTGCACTATTTGGCTAAAATGCAACTATATGCAAAATAACTAAAAGTCATGTGATTAGGGGCGGACAGAAGATGCTTAGATACAAGTTAGTCACAGAAGTAAAAAGGCCCGCGGGTGCGTCAAATGCTAAACTTTATTGCGTCATTCTTGGCACGAAAATATTTTTGGCGTGAAAAAATACGTCTATGACGCAACTTCGTCATTTCCGGCGTCATACTTGACGCCCAGACCTTTCACATGGTTGCGTCATAAGTGACGCGAGTGTGTCATTTCCGGTTATTTTTTGGCGCCAAAAAAGTTTTAGTTACGTTGTGCGTCATACTTGGTGCCAAACTTTTTCATTATTTCAATACCCCATTGATGTTTGCCTCTTGCCTTTTTCTCTATCAGAGGGCTATGCTATTTGCATTTTTTCCCATTCCTGAAACTGTCATATAAGGAAATAGATAATTTTGCTTTATATGTTGTTTTTTCTCTTACATTTTGCAAGATGTCTCAATCTGATCCTGCCTCAGACGTTTCTGCTGGAACATTTCTGCCTGACATCGGTTCTATCAAAGCTAAGTGCATTTGTTGTAAAATTGTAGAAATTATTTTGCGGAATGTCATTTGTAATAGTTGTCATGATAAACTTTTACATGCAGATAGTGTATCCATCAGTAATAGTACATTGCCAGTTGCAGTTCCTTCAACTTCTAATGTGCATGATATACCTGTAAATTTTAAAGAATTTGTTTCTGATTCTATCCTGAAGGCTTTGTCTGCATTTCCACCTTCTAATAAGCGTAAAAGGTCTTTTAAAACTTCTCATTTAGTTGATGAAATGTCAAATGACCAACAACATAATAATTTATCCTCTTCTGATGAGGATCTATCTGATACAGAAGATCCTTCCTCAGACATTGACACTGACAAATCTACTTATTTATTTAAAATAGAGTATATGCGTTCTTTATTAAAAGAAGTAATTACTTTGGATATTGAGGTAACCAGTCCTCTTGACGTTCAGTCTAATAAACGTTTAAATGCTGTTTTTAAACCTCCTGTGGTTTCTCCAGGGGTTTTTCCAATTCCTGAGGCTATTTCTGATATGATTTCTAAGGAATGGAATAAGCCAGGTACTTCTTTTATTCCTTCTTCAAGGTTTAAAAAATTGTATCCTTTACCAGCAAAATCTATAGAGTTTTGGGAAAAAATCCCCAAAGTTGATGGGGCTATTTCTACTCTTGCTAAATGTACCACTATTCCTATGGAAGATAGTACTTCCTTTAAGGATTCTTTAGATAAGAAGCTTGAATCTTATCTAAGGAAGGCCTATTTATATTCAGGTCATCTTCTCATACCTGCAATTTCTTTGGCTGATGTTGCGGCTGCATCAACTTTCTGGTTGGAGAATTTAGTGCAACAGGAATTGGATTCTGACTTATCTAGCATTATTCGCTTACTGCAATATGCTAATCATTTTATTTGTGATGCCATTTTTGATACTATCAAAATTGATGTTAGATCCATGTCTTTAGCTATATTAGCTAGAAGAGCTTTGTGGCTTAAATCTTGGAATGCTGATATGACATCTAAATCTAGATTACTATTTCTTTCTTTCCAAGGTAATAATTTATTTGGTTCTCAGTTGGATTCTATTATTTCAACTGTCACGGGGGGAAAGGGAGTTTTTCTGCCTCAGGATAAAAAACCTAAGGGTAAATCTAAGGCTTCTAACCGTTTTCGTTCCTTTCATCAGAATAAGGAACAAAAACTCAATCCTCCCCCCAAGGAATCTGCTTCCAATTGGAATAAATCCAAGCCATTTAGGAAACCAAAGTCAGCCCCTAAGTCCGTATGAAGGTGCGGCCCTCATTCCAGCTCAGCTGGTAGGGGGCAGATTAAGGTTTTTCAAGGATATTTGGATAAAATCTGTCCAAAATCAATGGATTCAGAGCATTGTCTCTCAAGGGTATCGAATAGGATTCAGAGTAAGACCTCCTGTGAGAAGGTTTTTTTCTCTCACGTATCCCAGCAAATCCAGTAAAAGCTCAGGCTTTCCAGAAGTGTGTTTCAGACCTGGAGTCTTCAGGGGTAATCATGCCATTTCCTTTTCAGGAACAAGGTTTGGGGTTTTATTCAAATCTATTCATTGTCCCAAAAAAGGAAAATGTATTCAGAGCAGTTCTGGATCTGAAAATTTTGAATCGTTATGTAAGAGTACCAACATTCAAGATGGTGACTATAAGGACTATTCTGCCTTTTGTTTAGCGAGGACATTATATGTCCACAATAGACTTGCAGGATGCATACCTTCATATTCCGATTCATCCAGAACATTATCAGTTTCTGAGATTCTCTTTTCTAAACAAGCATTACCAATTTGTTGCTCTTCCATTTGGCCTAGCAACAGCTCCAAGAATCTTTTCAAAGGTTCTGGGTGCCCTACTCTCTGTAATCGGAGAACAGGGTATTGCGGTGTTTCCTTATTTGGATGATATCTTGGTACTAGCTCAGTCTTTACGTACTGCAGAATCTCACACGGATCAACTAGTGTTGTTTCTTCGGAAACATGGTTGGAGGATCAATTTACCAAAAAGTTTCTTGATTCCTCAGACAAGGGTCACCTTTTTAGGTTTCCAGATAGATTCAGTGTCCATGACTCTGTCTCTAACAGACAAGAGACGTTTAAAATTGGTTGCAGCCTGCCGGCACCCTTCAGTCTCAGTCATTCCCTTTCCGTGGCTATGTGCATGGAAGTTTTAGGTCTCATGACTGCAGCATCGGACGTGATCCCCTTTGCTCGTTTTCACATGAGACCTCTACAGCTTTGTATGCTGAACCAATGATGCAGGGATTATACAAAGATATCACAATTAATATCCTTAAATCCCAATGTACGACACTCTCTGACGTGGAGGATAGATCACCATCGTTTAGTTCAAGGGGATTCTTTTGTTCAGCCAACCTGGACTGTGATCACAACAGATGCAAGTCTTTCAGGTTGGGGAGCTGTTTGGGGATCTCTGACAGCACACAGGGTTTGGAAATCTCAAGAGGCGAGATTACCAATAAATATTTTAGAACTCCTGGCAATTCTCAGAGCTCTTCAGTTTTGGCCTCTGTTAAAGAGAGAACCGTTAATTTTTTTTCAGACAGACAATATCACAACAGTGGCATATGTCAATCATCAGGGTGGGACTCACAGTCCCTTAGCTATGAAAGAAGTATCTCGGATACTGTCTTGGGCGGAATCCAGCTCCTGTTTAATCTCTGCGGTGCATATCCCAGGTGTAGACAATTGGGAGGCGGATTATCTCAGCCGTCAGACTTTACATCCAGAGGAGTGGTCTCTCCATCCAGATGTATTTTCTCAGATTGTTCAGATGTGGGGTCTTCCAGAGATAGATCTCATGGCCTCTCATCTAAACAAGAAACTTCCCAGATACCTGTCCAGGTCCAGCGATGTTCAGGCGGAAGCAGTGGATGCGCTGACACTTCCTTGGTATTATCATCCTGTTTGCATTTTTTCGCCTCTAGTTCTCCTTCCAAGAGTGAACTCCAAAATCATCATGGAACAATCATTTGTGTTGCTGGTGGCTCCAGCATGGCCACACAGGTTTTGGTATGTGGATCTGGTTCGGATGTCCAGTTGCCCGCCTTGGCCACTTCCGTTAAGGCCAGACCTACTATCTCAAGGTCCGTTTTTCAATCAGGATCTCAAATCATTAAATTTGAAGGTATGGAAATTGAACGCTTAGTACTAAGTCATAGAGGTTTCTCTGACTCAGTGATAAATACTATGTTACAAGCTCGTAAATCTGTCTCTAGATTTATTATAGCTTGGAAGACTTACATTTCATGGTGTTCTCATAAATTCTCTTGGCATTCTTTTAGAATTCCTAGAATTTTACAGTTTCTTCAGGATGGTTTGGATAAGGGTTTGTCTGCAAGTTCCTTGAAAGGACAAATCTCCGCTCTTTCTTTTTTATTTCACAGAAAGATTGCTATACTTCCTGATATACACTGTTTTGTACAGGCTTTAGTTCGTATTAAGCCTGTCATTAAATCAATTTCTCCTCCTTGGAGTCTTAATTTGGTTCTGAAGGCTTTACAGGCTCCTCCATTTGAGCCTATGCATTCTTTGGACATTAAACTACTTTCTTGGAAAGTGTTGTTCCTTTCTTCTGTTATGTGTGATCAGTCCACGGGTCATCATTACTTCTGGGATATTATCTGCTCCCCTACAGGAAGTGCAAGAGGATTCACCCAGCAGAGTTGCTATATAGCTCCTCCCCTCTACGTCACCTCCAGTCATTCTCTTGCACCCAAAGACTAGATAGGAGGGTGTGAGAGGACTATGGTGATTATACTTAGTTTTTAGAACTTCAATCAAAAGTTTGTTGTTTTACAATAGCACCGGAGCGTGTTATTACCTCTCTGGCAGAGTTTGAAGAAGAATCTACCAGAGTTTTTTCTTATGATTTTAACCGGAGTAGTTAAGATCATATTGCTGTTTCCCGGCCATCTGAGGGAGGTAAAAACTTCAGATCAGGGGACAGCGGGGCAGTGGAATCTGCATTGAGGTATGTAGCAGTTTTTATTTTCTGAATGGAATTGATGAGAAAATCCTGCCATACCGTTTATAATGAACATGTATGTATACTCTACACTTTAGTATTCTGGGGATGGTATTTCACCGGAATTACTCTGTAAAAGTACATTAAACCTTTTAATAGGTATTTTTCATGTTAAACGTTTTTGCTGGAATGTAGAATCGTTTGCATTAATGAGGGTACTGAGTGAATAAATATTTGGGCATTATTTTTCCACTTGGCAGTTTGCTTGTTTTAATTATGACAGTTTCGTTTCTCTCTCACTGCTGTGTGTGAGAGGGAGGGGCCGTTTTGGCGCTCTTTGCTACGCATCAAAAATTTCCAGTCAGTTACTCTTGTATTTTCTGCATGATCCGGTTCATCTCTAACAGAACTTAGGGGTCTTCACAACTTCTTTGAAGGGAGGGTAGATTCTCTCAGCAGAGCTGTGAGACTTATATAGTGACTGTGATTTTAAAAACGTTTTCTGTAATTTTTATGTTTAAAATTTTAATTAGTGTTATTTTACTAATGGGAACAAACCTTTGCTAAAAAGTTGTGTTGTTTTTAAAGAGTGATGCTATAACTGTTTTTCAGTTCTTTATTTCAACTGTCATTTAATCGTTTAGTGCTTCTTGAGGCACAGTACGTTTTCGTTAAATAAGATTGTAACCGAGTTGCATGTTTATTGCTAGTGTGTTAAACATGTCTGATTCAGAGGAAGATACCTGTGTCATTTGTTCCAATGCCAAGGTGGAGCCCAATAGAAATTTATGTACTAACTGTATTGATGCTACTTTAAATAAAAGCCAATCTGTACAAATTGAACAAATTTCACCAAACAGCGAGGGGAGAGTTATGCCGACTAACTCGCCTCACGTGTCAGTACCTGCATCTCCCGCCCGGGAGGTGCGTGATATTATGGCGCCTAGTACATCTGGGCAGCCATTACAGATAACATTACAAGATATGGCTACTGTTATGACTGAAGTTTTGGCTAAATTACCAGAACTAAGAGGCAAGCGTGATCACTCTGGGGTGAGAACAGAGTGCGCTGATAATTCTAGGGCCATGTCTGATACTGCGTCACAGCTTGCAGAGCATGAGGACGGAGAGCTTCATTCTGTAGGTGACGGTTCTGATCCAAGCAGATTGGATTCAGATATTTCAAATTTTAAATTTAAATTGGAAAACCTCCGTGTATTACTAGGGGAGGTCTTAGCGGCTTCTTAACGATTGTAACACCGTTGCAATACCAGAGAAAATGTGTAGGTTGGATAAATACTTTGCGGTACCCGGCGGAGTACTGACGTTTTTCCTATACCTAAGAGATTAACTGAAATTGTTACTAAGGAGTGGGATAGACCCGGTGTGCCGTTCTCACCCCCTCCAATATTTAGAAAGATGTTTCCAATAGACGCCACCACACGGGACTTATGGCAAACGGTCCCCTAAGGTGGAGGGAGCAGTTTCTACTTTAGCTAAGCGCACCACTATCCCGGTGGAGGATAGCTGTGCTTTTTCAGATCCTATGGATAAAAAATTAGAGGGTTACCTTAAGAAAATGTTTGTTCAACAAGGTTTTATATTGCAACCCCTTGCATGCATCGCGCCGATTACGGCTGCGGCAGCATTTTGGATTTGAGTCTCTGGAAGAGAACCTTAGTTCAGCTACGCTGGACGACATTACGGACAGGCTTAGAGTCCCTTAAACTAGCTAATTCATTTATTTCGGAGGCCGTAGTACATTTAACCAAACTTACGGCTAAGATTCAGGATTCGCCATTCAGGCACGTAGGGCGCTTTGGCTAAAATCCTGGTCGGGCTGATGTAACTTCTAAGTCCAAATTACTTAATATACCTTTCAAGGGGCAAAACCTTATTTGGGCCCGGTTTGAAAGAAATTATTGCTGACATTACAGGAGGTAAGGGCCACGCTCTACCTCAAGACAAAGCCAAAGCTAAGGCTAGACAGTCTATTTTTCGTCCCTTTCGGAATTTCAAACAGGAACAGCATCAACTTCCACTGCACCAAAACAGGAAGGGAGCTGTTGCTCGTTACAGACAAGGCTGGAAACCTAACCAGTCCTGGAATAAGGGCAAGCAGGCCAGGAAACCTGCTGCTGCCGCCTAAGACAGCATGAACCGAGGGCCCCCGATCCGGGACCGGATCTAGTGGGGGGCAGACTCTCTCTCTTTCGCCCAGGCTTGGGCAAGAGATGTCCAGGATCCCTGGGCGCTAGAGATCATATCTCAGGGATACCTTCTAGACTTCAAATTCTCTCCCCAAGAGGGAGATTTCATCTGTCAAGGTTGTCAACAAACCAAATAAAGAAAGACGCGTTTCTACGCTGTGTACAAGATCTATTATTAATGGAGTGATCCATCCGGTTTCCGCGGTTCGGAACAAGGACAAAGGGTTTTACTCAAACCTGTTTGTGGTTCCCAAAAAAGAGGGAACTTTCAGGCCAATCTTGGATTTAAAGATCCTAAACAAATTCCTAAGAATTCCATCGTTCAAAATGGATACTATTCGGACAATCTTACCCATGATCCAAAAGGGTCAGTACATGACCACAGTGGATTTAAAGGGATGCCTTACCTTCACATACCGATTCACAAAGATCATTACCAGGTATCTAAGGTTTTGCCTTCTTAAACAGGCATTACCAGTTTGTAGCCCTTCCATTCGGATTGGCTACGGCTCCAAGAATCTTCACAAAGGTTCTGGTGCCCTTCTGGCGGTACTAAGACCGCGAGGGAATTTCGGTAGCTCCGTACCTAGACGACATTCTGATACAAGCTTCAAGCTTTCAAACTGCCAAGTCTCATACAGAGTTAGTTCTGGCATTTCTAAGGTCGCATGGATGGAAAGTGAACGAAAAGAAGAGTTCTCTCTTTCCTCTCACAAGAGTTCCATTCTTGGGGACTCTTAATAGATTCTGTAGAAATGAAGATTTATCTGACAGAAGACAGATTAACAAAGCTTCTAAATGCATGCCGTATCCTTCATTCCATTCAACTCCTGTCAGTAGCTCAATGCATGGAGGTGATCGCTTAATGGTAGCAGCAATGGACATAGTACCCTTTGCACGCCTACATCTCAGACCGCTGCAATTGTGCATGCTGAGTCAGTGGGAATGGGGATTACTCAGATTTGTCCCCCACTCTGAATCTGGATCAAGAGACCAGAAACTCTCTTCTATGGTGGCTTTCTCGGCCACATCTGTCCAGGGGGATGCCATTCAGCAGGCCGGACTGGACAATTGTAACAACAGACGCCAGCCTACTAGGTTGGGGCGCTGTCTGGGAATTCTCTGAAGGCTCAGGGACAATGGAGTCAGGAGGAAAGTCTCCTTGCCAATAAACATTCTGGAATTGAGAGCAGTTCTCAATGCCCTTCTAGCTTGGCCCCAGTTAAAAACTCGGGGGTTCATCAGGTTTCAGTCGGACAACATCACGACTGTAGCTTACATCACCATCAGGGGAGGGACAAGAAGCTCCCTAGCAATGATGGAAGTATCAAAGATATTTCGCTGGGCAGAGTCTCACTCTTGCCACCTGTCAGCAATCCACATCCCGGGAGTGGAGAACTGGGAGGCGGATTTCTTGAGTCGCCAGACTTTTCATCCGGGGGGTGTGGAACTTCATCCGGAGGTCTTTGCCCAAATACTTCGACGTTGGGGCAAACCAGAGATAGATCTCATGGCGTCTCGCCAGAACGCCAAACTCTTCCTCGCTACGGATCCAGATCCAGGGATCCGGAAGGCGTTTCTGATAGATGCTTTGACAGCACCTTGGAACTTCAGGATGGCTTATGTGTTTCCACCCTTCCCGCTGCTTCCTCGATTGATTGCCAAAATCAAACAGGAGAGAGCATCAGTGATTCTAATAGCACCTGCATGGCCACGCAGGACTTGGTATGCAGATCTAGTGGACATGTCATCCTGTCCGCCTTGGTCTCTACCTCTAAGACAGGACCTTCTGATACAGGGTCCATTCAAACATCAAAATCTAACTTCTCTGAAGCTGACTGCTTGGAAATTGAACGCTTGATTTTATCAAAACGTGGTTTTTCTGAGTCGGTTATTGATACCCCTGATACAGGCTAGGAAGCCTGTTACCAGAAAGATTTACCATAAAATATGGCGTAAATACCTATACTGGTGTGAATCCAAAGATTACTCCTGGAGTAAGGTTAGGATTCCTAGGATATTGTCCTTTCTACAAGAAGGTTAGAAAAGGGTTTATCGGCTAGCTCATTAAAGGGACAGATCTCAGCTCTGTCCATCTTGTTACACAAGCGTCTGTCAGAAAAATCCAGACGTCCAGGCATTTTGTCAGGCTTTAGCTAGGATCAAGCCTGTGTTTAAAACTGTTGCTCCGCCATGGAGTTTAAACTTAGTTCTTAACGTTTTACAGGGTGTTCCGTTTGAACCCCTTCATTCCATTGATATAAAATTATTATCTTGGAAAGTTCTATTTTTAATGGCTATTTCCTCGGCTCGAAGAGTCTCTGAATTATCAGCCTTACATTTGTGATTCTCCTTATCTGATCTTTCACTCAGACAAGGTAGTTCTGCATACTAAACCTGGGTTCTTACCTAAGGTAGTCACTAACAGGAATATCAATCAAGAGATTGTTGTTCCATCCTTGTGTCCAAATCCTTCTTCAAAGAAGGAACGTCTTCTACACAATCTGGATGTAGTTCGTGCCCTCAAGTTCTACTTGGCAGGCAACTAAGGATTTTCGACAAAACGTCTTCTCTGTTTGTCGTGTACTCTGGTCAGAGGGAGAGGTCATAAGGCTTCGGCTACCTCTCTCTCCTTCTGGCTTCGTAGCATAATTCGTTTAGCCTATGAGACTGCTGGACAGCAGCCTCCTGAAAGAATTACAGCTCATTCTACTAGAGCTGTGGCTTCCACTTGGGCCTTTAAGAATGAGGCCTCTGTTGAACAGATTTGCAAGGCTGCAACTTCGCTTCATACTTTTTCCAAATTTTACAAATTTGACACTTTTGCTTCTTCGGAGGCTATTTTTGGGAGAAAGGTTCTTCAGGCAGTGGTTCCTTCTGTATAATGAGCCTGCCTATCCCTCCCGTCATCCGTGTACTTTTGCTTTGGTATTGGTATCCCAGAAGTAATGATGACCCGTGGACTGATCACACATAACAGAAGAAAACATAATTTATGCTTACCTGATAAATTCCTTTCTTCTGTTGTGTGATCAGTCCACGGCCCCGCCCTGTTTTTAAGGCAGGTAAATATTTTTTAAATTATAATCCAGTCACCCACTACACCCTGGGCTTCTCCTTTCTCGTTGGTCTTTGGTCGAATGACTGGAGGTGACGTAGAGGGGGAGGAGCTATATAGCAACTCTGCTGGGTGAATCCTCTTGCACTTCCTGTAGGGGAGCAGATAATATCCCAGAAGTAATGATGACCCCGTGGACTGATCACACAACAGAAGAAAGGAATTTATCAGGTAAGCATAAATTATGTTTTTGGCCATCTCTTCTGCTAGAAGAGTTTCTGAGCTATCTGCTCTTTCTTGTGAGTCTCCTTTTCTGATTTTTCATCAGGATAAGGCAGTTTTGCGGACTTCTTTTCAATTTTTTAAGGTTGTGAATTCTAACAACATTAATAGAGAAATTGTTGTCCCTTCCTTATGTCCTAATCCTAAGAATTCTTTGGAAAGATCCATACATTCTTTGGATGTGGTAAGAGCTTTGAAATATTATGTCGAAGCTACTAAAGATTTCAGGAAGACTTCCAGTCTATTTGTTTTATGTTCTGGTCCTAGGCAAGGTCAGAAGGCTTCTGCTATTTCCTTGGCTTCTTGGTTGAAACTTTTGATTCATCAAACTTATTTGGAGTTGGGTCAAGCCCCGCCTCAGACGATTACGGCTCATTCTACTAGTCAGTCTCCACTTCGTGGGCTTTTAAGAATGAAGCTTCAGTTGATCAGATTTGCAAAGCGGCAACTTGGTCCTCTTTGCATACATTTACTAAATTCTACCGTTTTGATGTATTTGCTTCTTCGGAAGCAGTTTTTGGTAGAAAAGTTCTTCAGGCAGCTGTTTCAGTTTGATTCTTCTGCTTTTGATTTAAGTTTTTTTCTTTCAATTATGAAAATAAACTTATTTTTTTGGGTTGTGGATTAATTTTTCAGCGGGAAAATGCCTGTTTTTATTTTATTTCCTCCCTCTCTAGTGACTCTTGAGTGGAGATCCACATCTTGGGTATTGCTATCCCATACGTCACTAGCTCATGGACTCTTGCCAATTACATGAAAGAAAACATAATTTATGTAAGAACTTACCTGATAAATTAATTTCTTTCATATTGGCAAGAGTCCATGAGGCCCACCCTTTTTTATGGTGGTTATAATTTTTCGTATAAAGCACAATTATTTCTAAATTTCTTTTGTTGATGCTTTCTACTCCTTTCTTTATCACCCCCACTGCTTGGCTATTCGTTAAACTGAATTGTGGGTGTGGTGAGGGGGTGTATTTTATCGGCATTTTGAGTTTGGGAAACTTTGCCCCTCCTGGTAGGATTGTATATCCCATACGTCACTAGCTCATGGACTCTTGCCAATATGAAAGAAATGAATTTATCAGGTAAGTTCTTATATAAATTATGTTCTTTTTAGAAGAATGGTTGGAACGTTTGCATTTTGTGGGATTTTTTTCGCTTCAGATATATTTTGATGATGTATTTGACACTGTCCCACACAGACCAAACTAAGTCACAAACTGTATCTCCTTGGTCTAGACTAAAAAATTGTGAACTGGGTAGAATGCTGACTTAAGGACAGAAAACAAAGTGTCTTAGTAAATGGAGTACATTCAGCAGAGGGAGCTGTTACTAGTGTTGTTCCTCGGGGGTCAGTTCTGGGGCCTGTTTTGTTTAACATATTTATCAGAGATATCAGCAAAGGGCTACAGGGGGAAAGTATGTCTGCAGATTATACAAAAATTTGTAATAGAGTAAAAGTTCAAGGGGGGGGGTAGACAAAATGAGAAGTGATATACAACAATTGGAGGATTGGATATGTGAAATTATGCATTTAGGGAAGAAAAATACAAACGTTGATTACAGACTCAATGACAATTTACTGACTGTTACAAATGAAGAACGGGACTTGGGATTATTATTTCTGATTATTTAAAATTTAGTAAACAATGTAGTACTGCAGCGAGTAGGGCCAGCAGAATGCTTGGATGTATTGGTAGTGGTATTTGCAGCAGAAATAGTAAGGTTCTTATGCCACTTTACAGATCATTAGTTAGGCCTCATCTTGAGCATTGTGTGCTGTTCTTGAGGCCATATCTTCAGAAGGATATTGACAAACTTGAATCCGTGCAAAGGAGGGCTACCAAAATGGTACATGGTCTAAAAATTAAAACTTATCAGGAGAGGCTCAATTGCCTAAACTATGTATAGCTTAGAGGAGAGAAGGGAAAGAGGTGATATGATAGCAACTTTAAAGTATATTAAAGGGCTTAGTAAAAGCCAGTGAGAATTTACATAAAAAGGAAAATTCAAAACAAGGGGTCATAATCTCAAGTTGAAGGGTAGTATATTCAGGAGTAATTTGTGGAAGCACTTCTTTACAGAAAGGGTGATCGATTCATGGAATAAACTATAAGAAGTAGTAATGACAAACACTGTGGGTGACTTTAGGAATGCCTGGGACACGCATATATATACATATACAGTTATGACTCAAAAATATCGGCACCTCTGCATTTCTGTCAGATAATGCACCACTTTGCCTACAAAATTGGTGCAAGTACAAATGTTTAGGCATTCTCATGTTTATTTCTTTATTTGTATTGATATGACACAAAAAAAGTGGAGGAAAAAAAGCCAAATCTGACACATTCCACCACGTAAAAACTCCAAAAATGGACTGGACAAAATGTATTTGGTAGCACCACCCCTTGGAAAAATAACTGAAATCAATCGCTTTTTGTAACCAACAATGAGTTTCTTACACCTCTCTACTGGAATTTTGGACCACTCTTCTTTCGCCAACTGCTCCAGGTCTCTCAGATTGGAAGGGTTCCTTTTCCCAACTGCTGTTTTGAAATCTCTCCACAGGTGCTCTATGGGATTGAGATCTGGATTCATTTCTGGCCAGTTCAGTACTCTCCAGCGCTTTGTCTTAAAGCATTTCTGGGTGCTTTTTGATGTGTGCTTTGGGTCATTGTCCTGCTGTAAGACTCATGACCTCTGATGGAGACCCAACTTTCTGACACTGGGCCCCACATTGCACCACAGAATTCTTTAGTAGTCTTCAGATTTAATAATGCCATGCACACAGTCAAGACATCCAGTGCCTGAAGCAGCAAAGCAACCCCAAAACATCAGTGAACCTCTACCATGTTTGACTGTAGGGACTGTATTCTTTTATTTAAAAGCCTCATTTCTTTTTCTGAAAACAGTAGAAAGATGGGCTTTACCAAAAAGCTGTAATTTTGTTTCGTCTGTCCTCAGCACATTCTCCCAAAAGGATTTTGGCTTCCTCAGGTAAGTTTTGGCAAATTCCAATCTGGCTTTTTTATGTTTTTTCCGTGTCAGCAGTGGGGTCCTTCTAAGTCTCCTACTATAGCGTCCCTTTTCATTCAGATGGCGACGTATAGTGCAAGATGACACAGTTTTGTACCCTGTGCCTGAAGGTCAGCTTGAATTTGTCTGGAAGTTGATAGAGGTTCTTTAAACACCATTCGAACAATCCTTTGTTGCAATCTTTGATCATTTTCTTTTACAAGATATGACGAGTCCACGGATTTCATCCTTACTTATGGGATAACGCCTTCTGTTTAGCAGGAATTGGCAAAGAGCACCACAGCAGAGCTGTATATATAGCTCCTCCCTTCCCTCCCACTCCAGTCATTCTCTTTGCCTGTGTTAGTGATAGGAAGAGGTAAAGTGCGGTGTTAGTTTAGATTCTTCAATCAAGTTTTTTATTTTAAAATGGTGCCAGTGAGTACTATTTTCCTCAGGGAGAAATCGTCAGTCCATAACTTCCCAAGAGGAGGGGAGACATTTTTATTTTTCTGCCCTGATGTTGATGATCTTAGCAAAGTTATCTAAGATCCATGCTGATTTCCACAGAGTAGTTGAAGGTAGTGTGAAAGAAACATCTTCAGTGTGGAGAACTGTGTCATGCTACAAGCAGCATTGAGGTATGTTCAGCCATTTGTTTCTGGGGAGAGTTGATGCATCAGAACAGGCTGGACATTCCCTATCTGGGGAGGGGTAAGCAGTATGCACTATATGTTATAGAAATGGTGTACCTGGAATTCCCTTTATGTTGATTGCTAAATATCTCTAAGGACTTCATTAGGTATAATCAGTGTGGGCTAAACGCTGGGAGATGCGGTTGCTGGCTAAGGGCTGCATTGTCAGATATTTATAACTGTCCTGAGAGAGTGCAGTTTTCTTATGAGGTTACGCTTTGTAATTGAGCAACATGCTTGTTTTTGCAATGTAAGAGGGGCACATGGCGTTTATATTTTATTTGGGAACCGACATGTTTGTTTTTCTAACTACCCATGCGGGTCTCAGTAAGGCTAAAGTTACGCCCACGGTGGGCGGGGCCTATTTTCGCGCACTACAGCCGCGCAATATCATCCGGATCGGATAGACAGCAAGGTCCTGAGCTCCGGTGGGGCCTAAATTGTTTTGACTAACAAAGAGTCTTAGGAGCTGCCGAAGCAGATTCAGAGTGTTCTGGGGGGCAGGTAGGCGCCGCAGCAGAGCTGTGGCGAGGTGCAGGGGCCTGAATCGATATAAAGTTGTTATAACTAATAAAATCGAGTTAAATTGATATATAACATATCTAAGCAAATTGGTGCAATATTGTTAGGCTATTTTGGGCACATAAGGATTGTTTTTTATTGCTGCAAACGTTGTTTTGAGATAACAGAAAAATTGTTGCGCTTTATTATTTAAAGGCGCAGTACACTTTCAGTTCAATATTTTGTCTGTGTAATTTGACTTCAGAGATCAATATTTCAAGTAAAGAACGAATATTATTGCTATTGCTAGTCTGTTTAACATGTCTGAACTTGAAGAAACTACTTGTTCTATGTGTTTTAGATGCCATTGTGGAACCCCCTCTTACTTTTTGTCCCTCATCGTACTGAAAGGGGCCCTTACAATGTAAAGAGCAGATTTTCTTTAAGGAAAGTGTGTCTAAGGATGATTCTCAGTCTGAGGAGAATCAGGGTATGCCGCTAACTTCTCCCCAAGTGTCACAACCTTTAACGCCCACCCAAGCGACGTTGGGTTCTTCACCCGCGTCTACCTTCATTTACTCTGCAGGATATGGCTGCAGTTATGTCATCTACCCTTACAGAGGTTTATCTAAGTTGCCAGTGTTACAGGGCAGCAGAACAGAAGTCAATTTGAATACTGCGACCTCTGATGCTTTGTTGGCTATTTCCGATGTACCCTTCACAGGGATCTGATTTGGGGGTCAGGTAACTTCTGTCTGAGGGGGAACTTTCCGATTCGGGAAGTGTGTTACCTCAGACGGACTCGGACGTCATGTCCTTTAGATTTAAGCTTGAAACACCTCCGCCTCTTACTTCGGGAGGTTTTAGCGACTCTGGATGACTGTGACTCTATCGTGGTACCACCAGAGAAATTGTGTAAGATGGACAAATACTTAGAGGTGCCTGCTTACTCTGATGTTTTTCCGGTTCCTAAGAGAATCTCGGAAATTATTACGCGGGAATGGGACAGACCGGGTATCCCCTTCTCACCTTCTCCTAATTTTAAGAAAATGTATCCCATAGCTCACACTGTTCGGGACTCTTGGCAAACAGTCCCTAAGGTGGAGGGAGCTATATCTACCCTGGCTAAGCGTACAACTATTCCAATCAAGGACAGTTGTGCTTTCAAAGACCCTATGGATAAGCAATTGGACGGTCTTCTAAAAAAGTTATTTATTCATCAGGGTTTCCTTTTACAACCAACAGCCTGCATTGTACCAGTTACCACTGCGGCGGCTTTCTGGTTTCACACCTTAGAAGAGTCTCTTAAGATTGAGACTCCTTTAGAGGAAATTTTAGATAGAATTAAGGCTCTTAAGGCTGGCTAATTCTTTTATTACGGATGCCGCCTTTCAGATTGCCAAATTGGCGGCTACGAATGCTGGATTTGACTTTTAGCGCGTAGAGCGTTATGGTTAAAATCTTGGTCTGCCGATGTGTCATCTAAATCAAAGCTTTTGGCTATCCCTTTCAAAAGGAAAGACCCTATTCAGGCCTGACTTGAAATAAATCATTTCTGACATTACAGGAGGTAAGATCATCTTCTACCTCAAGATAGAACAGCTAAACTGAGAGGGAAACAAAAATCATTTTCGTTCCTTTCGGAACTTCAAAGGAGTCCTCTCTTCTTCCTCATCTTCCGCTAAACAGGAAGGGAATTTTGCCTCAGGCCAAGTCCGTCTGGAGACCCAACCAGGCTTGGAACAAGGGTAAACAACCCAAGAAGCCCGCTGCTGCTACCAAGACAGCATGAAGGGGCGGGCCCCCGATCCGGGACCGGATCTAGTAGGGGGCAGACTTTCTCTCTTCGACCAGGCTTGGGTAAGAGATGTTCAGGACCCCTGGACACTGGAAATAGTAGTCCCCAAGGGTATCAACTGGAATTCAAAAATTCTCTCCCAAGGGGGAGGTTCCTTCTTTCACGATTGTCTGTAGACCAGATAAAAAGAGAGGTTGTTCTTACGTTGTGTAAGAGACCTCTCTACTATGGGAGTAATTCGTCCCCGTGCCAATACTGGAACAGGGACAGGGGTTTTACTCATATGTTTTCATGGTTCCCAAGAAAGAGGGCACGTTTCGACCTATTTTAGATCTCAAAAGTCTAAACAAGTTTCTCAGAGTCCCATCCTTCAAAATGGAGACTATTCAAACAATTCTGCCATTGATCCAGGAGGGTCAATATATGACTACCGTGGACTTGAAGGATGCATACCTTCATATTCCTATCCACAAGGATCATCATCAGTTCCTAAGGTTTGCCTTCCTGGACAAACATTTCTTCTATTCGTGGCTCTTCCCTTCGGGTTGGCCACAGCACCCAGGATCTTCACGAAGGTTCACAGGCCGTGGGGTATTGCGAGTGGCGCCTTATTTGGACGATACTTCTGATCAGGCATCGTCCTTACCATCTGGCAAAGTCTCATACAGACATGGTTCTGTCCTTTCTGAGGACTCACTGGTGGAAGGTGAATCTAGAAAGAGTTCACTAATTACACAGACAAGGGTTCCCTCTCTTGGGAACTCTGATAGATTCCATATCCAATGAAAATTTTCTTGATGGAGGTCAGAAAGTTAAAGATCTGAATAAATGCCGAACCCTTCAGTCCCAATCCTCGGCCATCAGTGGCTCAGTGCAATGGAGGTAATAGGATTGATGGTGGCGGCAATGGACATCATCCCATTTGCTCGTTTTCATCTCAGACCCGCTACAACTGAGCATGCTCAGGCAGTGAATGGAGATTATGCAAATTTGTCTCCAGGTAGATCTGGATCAGGAGACAAGAGACTCTCTTCTTTGGTGGTTGTCGCCGGATCATCTATCCCAAGGGACATGCTTCCGCAGACCCTCATGGGTGATAGTGACAACAGGACGCCAGTCTACGAGGTTGGGGTGCAGTCTGGAAATTCCCTGAAGGCTCAGAGTGTGTGGACTCGGTCGGAGTCTCTGCTTCCAATAAATATTCTGGAATTGAGAGCAATATTCAATGCACTTCAGGCTTGGCCTCAGTTGGCTTCGGCAGATTCATCCGTTTTCAGTCGGACAACACCACGACTGTGGCTTACATCAATCATCAGGGAGGAACAAGGAGATCCTTAGCGATGACAGAAGTATCCAAGATAATTCGGTGGGTGGAGGCTCACTCTTGTTATCTGTCAGTAATCTACATCCCAGGAGGTGGACAACTGGGAAGCGGACTTTTTAAGCAGACAGATGTTTCATGCAGTGGAGTGGGAACTCCATCCGGAGGTCTTTGCGCCCTGATTCTCAGATGGGGCAGACGGGAATTGGATCTGATGGCGGCTCGTCAGAATGCCAAGCTCCCAAGATACGGATCCAGGTCAAGGGATCCTCAGGCCAAACTGATAGATGCCTTGGCAGTGCCTTGGTCGTTCAACCTAGCTTATGTGTTTCCACCGTTTGTTCTCCTTCCCCGAGTGATTGCTCGGATCAAACAGGAGAGGGCTTCAGTAATCCTAATTGCGCCTGCGTGGCCCTCGCAGGACTTGGTATGCCGATCTAGTGTGACATGTCCTCTCTACCGCCGTGGAAGCTTCCATTGAGGCAGGACCTTCTCATTCAGGGGACCCTTCCAACATCTGAATCTAGTTCTCTGCAACTGACTGCTTGGAGATTGAACGCTTGATTTTATCTAAGCGGGGGGTTCTCTAATTCGGTCAATTGATACTTTGATTCAGGCACGTAAGCAGTTACTAGAAAGATCTACCATAAGATATGGCGTAAATATCTTTATTGGTGCGAATCCAAGGGGCTACTCATGGAGTAGAGTTAGGATTCCAGGATTCTATCTTTTCTCAAGAAGGATTGGAGAAAGGGTATATCAGCAAGTTCCTTAAAGGGACAAATCTCTGCTTTGTCAATTTTACTACACAAACGTTTGACAGATGTTTCAAACGTTCAGTCCTTTTGTCAGGCTCTGACCAGAATCAAGCCTGTGTTTAGACCAATTGCTCCACCCTGGAGTTTGAATTTAGTTCTTATTGTTCTTCAAGGGGTTCCATTTGAACCCATGCATTCCATAGATATTACGTTGTTATCTAGGAAGGTTTTATTTTTGGTTGCTATTTCTTCTGCTCGTAGAGTTTCTGAGCTTTCAGCGTTACAATGTGACTAGCCTTATCTTCCATTCTGATAAGGTGGTTTTACGAACCAAAACCTGGTTTCCTTCCTAAGGTTGTCTCAAATAAGAATATTAATCAGGAAATTGTTTGTTCCTTCATTATGTCCTAATCCTTCTTCTAAGAAGGAGCGTCTGTTGCTAACTTGGACGTGGTTCGTGCCCTGAAGTTTTACTTTGCAGGCGACTAAGGAATTTCGTCAATCAGCTTCATTTTTTTTTTTTTTTTTTTTTTTTTTTTATATCTTTTATTTTATACCAAAAAGAAACAATTTACATAGAGTTCCATCAGGAAAAAAAAAGAGAATGTGGATTACCAGCATACATAAACAATTGTAGATATGCACAAATTAAAATGCTATACATTCCAATCAACCCACAAATGCATATCTTAATGACATACATTTTATAAATCCGGTAACAAGCCGAAAGATAAAAAACTAAATAAAGATGAACACCTTCCCCCTTAAAGCAAAACACACTCTATATTGGCATATTTTCCTAACATAAAATCCCAAACCGAACAGCACCAAAACAAAACAGAAAAAAAAGAAGAAAAAAAAGAAAACAAACAAAAAAAAAAACAACCCCCCCCCCTAATGAGGGAAAACCCTTTCCCCTTTTTATGTTGTAATCTCTCAGCTAAATTGCACTCTCCTCTTCCTTTATATCTTAGAAGCTAATGTGAGTTCCTAAAAGGTTGCAGGACCATTTTTTGAGTTTCCTGTTTTAATGTCTTGATAAATGTTCCCCACTTATTCATAAAAAACTTAATATTATTGTCTATCTGTACCTGTACTGAAGCTTGCTCTAAGAACAATTGATATACTATCCCATTTTTAAATTCAGAAAATTTAGGTTCCTTACTAGACTGCCAATATTTTAATATGAGTTTTCTATCCATTAAAACGGCTGTATTTATTAATAGATAATTAGAGCCTGCTTCCTCCTGAGTCAGCAAAAAAAAAAAAAACAACACGTTTGTTTACCTGGAAATATTGATTCAAAACTTTGGAAGCCCAGAATGAAATTTTCCCCCAGAATCTTTGTATTATTGGGCATAACCAGAATAGATGGATCATATCTGCTGCATAATATTTACATTTACTACAGAAGATCTTCCTACTCCCTTTATCCCAGCGGGCCTGCCAGCCAGGTGTATAATAGCTTTGATAAAGGATCTTGACCTCCTGTTCCCTAAAATATTCACCTCTCATCGCTTTTGCGACTCTGTCCCGGAGTTCTTCATTAGATCTAGTTCCACCTGATTATTGCAAACTGAATCCCATTTTAGTTCTAAATATCTCAAGTTGCTTTGTTCTTGAGTTGTTAGTATAGCTTGGTACGAATATGATATAGAGAATTTCCCTAGCTGAAAGATATTAATTATTTGTCTAAGTATGGCACTATCCCATTCAATTGCCTTTAATTTCTTGCACTGTTCTACATAATGACGTATTTGCAAATAAGAGAAGAAAAGATCATTTGGCATATTGAATTCTGCTTTACAGTCGTCAAAAGTTTTAATAGAGTTGTCTTCTCTCTTAAGAAGTTGCACAATATAATTTATCCCCAGGTCTGACCAAGCATTAAATCTCGCCGAGTCGTATCCTTCCTGAAATTCAGGGTTACTCTAATCGTTAAACAGGGTCGATCCTCTATAGTTAATCCCCTATTCTAGAGCAAAATTGGCGCCAGGCCCGTATTGGTTGATCTATGATTAACATCCCTTTTATTTCTTTGGGGATTAGTTTCGAGGGCATATATGCCAGGGCTTTAAGAGGATAAGGAGCTACTATGGCTCCTTCAATTTCAAGAATAGAGAATTGGCCCTTTTCAGTAAACCAATCCCAGACAAATTTTAAATTAGATACTATATTATATCATTCAAAGTCAGGGTACCGCCATACCTACCCGCCTCTTTCCTTGCGAACAGCCGTTTAAGCGCAATCCTAGGCTTCCTGTATCCCATATAAATTGTGTCATCAATTTATTGATTAGTGCCCGATCACTCCTTAATAATAAAATTCGTAAAGCCTGGAATAGATAGATACATTTTGGTAGAGAGACCATTTTAATTAAATGAATTCGGCCTGAGAGTGATAGAGGCAAATTCCTCCACCTCTCTAAATCTTCCTTAAATGCTGCAATGGCAGGTACAAAATTTAAATTGTACCACCTTTCGGAATTAGATGCAAATTTATCCCTAGGTATGTAATGTGATCTTTGGCCTCTTTAAATGGAATTTCTGGAGAGTTTTTTAATTTGATAAGCCACATAAGTTCAGATTTTTCCTTGTTAATTGCAAAACCAGAAAAGGAATGAAAAGATTCTAAAGCCTCCATAATTATAGGTAGATTGTAGTTAAGATTTTGAGCAAAGATAAGAAGATCATCCCGCATAAATAGCTTGATTAATTATATGGCCTTCAACATTAATCCCTAATAGATTCTCCCCGAAAGAATATTGCTAGAGGCTCTAACGCTAGATTAAAAAGAAGCGGGGGATAGCGGACAGCCTTGTCTTGTCCCACGATAGAGAGTAAATTGCTCTGACATTAGGAAATTAACACTTAGTGTCGCCCCTGGGTTAGAATATAACACTGCGATAGTCTGAGAGAATTTACCATTAATACCCAAAATTGGTAATAGTCGTAAACATATGATCCCATAATAGCGTATCAAACGCTTTTTGTGTATCTATCGAGATAACCGCAGCGTTAATTCTACTCCTTTTTTCTTCTTTGATTCGCAATAATTAATTGCTATCTCTAGTTTCCTAAGATTATTAACAAGTGTTCTGCCTTTGATAAAACCAGTTTGATCTGGGTGAATCAATTCCCTTATCACTGTTTGAAGTCTATTTGCTAATATATGTGTTAAATTTTGTAATGGCGTTTAGCAGAGAAATGGGCCTATATGACTCAAATGCTTCTCTATTTTTACCTTGTTTATATATTAATATTATTCTAGATTCTGTAAAATATTTAGAGGGTATTTTATTTTCCTGGAAAAAGTAATTGAAAACCTTATGAAGAGTAGGGGTAATCTCATCCACAAGGATTTTATATAGTTTGTAAAGTTAATTCTATACAAGAAAAAACTAAGGGGACGCGCTACTAAAGAAACATGTGATGGTGTAAAAATCGTGGTGTATCGAGGAAGATGGCCGCGGCTTTCTAGAGCTCCTGAGCCCAATCTGGCTGAGAGGCGATTAAAATCAAGCCCAGCGACAACAAAGGAGTCACAAGTGCGTAAGATCATAGCACATTAAGTACTGCTCCTGAATTCGGCTGAATTGTGAATCATCCGGCACCCCTGAGCGATGTGAACAGTACCTGTGGCGCGCACTCCATCCACGCCAGCATATCCGTTCTGGAACATAACCACGCTACACGCCGGGCCCTGCAAAGACATGCCTCAACGTGGTCAGCGGTAAGACAGTTTGAAAAATTGGCTCTATTTGTGAGATAAGGGGTCTGTAAAAAACAACTATCACGCAGCCCATTTCACCGCTCATGCTGCACAGAGATGGGGCGTGGTAGGCCGCGCCTTCATAAAGTTTACCTCACCTAGCGCTTTAGAGGTGAAGACGGGGGGAAAGCAGAATCACTTTATACATTTCTCGGGTTCTAAGCCCCCCTTAATACCCCCCCCACTCCCTCGATGGGCTGGCCAATTTTATTTAGTAGAGACAAAAGGGAGGATAAACAAAGCACGCACTTTCATGAGCCCACATAAAGGAGTTATAAATCTCAAGAATTAGCCTACAACGGAAAAATGATAGGGATCTGGTGGCCTCACGCTTTTGAGCCTATGCTATAATCAAACTACACAGACAAGGCCCTCAGCTCCCTACAGCACAATTCCGGAATAAAGGGAAAATCATCAGCACAGTGGCCTTTTTTCTACATATATTTTTCCTTTTCCCTGCACCTAACCTGCCTTTAATTACTCTGGAGACCCACCTAACAAGCAGTCACCTGTAGTCCCTGAAGATTTCATTTTAAAGCATTTAAGATCTGAGCAGAGTAACTGAGCACACAAAATTCAATCATGTCACCTAAAAAGCTTAGCAAATAGGGATTTAGGCCCCAAGCCACGCAAGCCACACAACCCCATCTGTTAACAGCTACTTTAAATCAGTAGAAAATCAAGCTGCTGCTGCCAGTATCACAGAGGATCCTGAATCACTTGCTGCATCTTCTTCGTCAGAATCTGACACGGAGACTGTAACTGACACTATCACAATACCAAAAGCTTTGTTTGAATCTCTCCCTTCAAAAAAAGACTTCTCTACCTTAATCTCACAAGTAAAGCAGTGCATTAAAGAGGAAATCAGTGATCTTAAAAGGAAATGGGAGAGATCGGACACAGGGTAGAAGCAGTAGAGAGTACACAGGATGCCCATGCCTCAGCAATAACAGACCTTCCACAACATCATACTTAAACAGCATGGGGAGATCCATGACTTAGAAGAAAAAATGGATGACGCAGAGAATAGAGGCAGAAGGCACAACATTAGAATAAGGGGCATTCCCGAAGCTATCTTGACTGCAGACCTAGATCAATATCTACAAGACCTCTTTAACTTCTTAAAGCAAACAGAGCCTCTGCAAAAATAGACATTGATAGAGCTCATAAGGGCTCTGAGGCCAAGACCCTTGGACTCGCAGCCCCCAAGAGACGTGATTGTCCGTATAACAAACTTCAAGGAAAAGGAGGATATTATGAAGCAGGCTCGGGAGAAACAACCCATAAAATATGAGAATGCAGAACTACAATTCTATGCAGATCTCTCCCAAAGGACCCTTGCCAAAAGAAAGGAATTTAAACCGCTCACCTTATCACTTCGAAAGATGAACATCCTTACAGATGGGGATTCCCCTTTCCACCTAATATCCTTAGGCAAGGAAAAAGATACTCATGTTCCTCTCTGGAAGAAATCCCAAAGGATATGCACAGAATTAGACATTCCAACCCAGAAGGGGTGACAACACAGGCTACTCAGGAACAATCAAGCTTAGAGACCCAACGGTGGTCCCTTGCCACAGAGGAAAGAGTGGCAACAAGCTCAGCCTAAGACGACTCGTCGATCCAGCACAAATAGTCAACCTCAATTAAAAGAAAAGGGTTGATTTGAGACTGTTTGTGTTATATCCTTTTTTTGGTATCTTGCAATGTAATCTTTATATTAAAATTATTTGTCTAAATGCTGTAGGGGTAGGTCCCCCCCCTAGTATACTTAAGCATGTCGCGAGACATAGGTAATACCCAATATACGGGTAGGGGCCATATAAAGTTCTTACTGTTAGAAGATAAATCTTAGACACATGTTGGTAGAGTTAATAAATTACAGTCTGACTAAGTTTACTTAGACTTAATAATGGTTTTATATTTACATGTTTAATCTCACAAACCTAGAAGTTGAGCCATGTTTGGCTTATTGTTAGATTATTCAGTTCTCTCAGCCAGGCGGGAGAATTAGTCTCCCCTAGTGTTGATGATGCAACAAGCGCTCCCCCTGTTCAGAGGTAGCGCTTGGAATCGTTAAATTGTTAATTGTAATTTTCTTTTTCTACTTTGTTTTTTTTGTTCATGTTTTTGTTTATATTTTTCTACACAGAGTGCAGTACCCGGGTTTTCATCTTGGTGAGGTGTGGCAGGAATCTCATTTCACTTACATAATTTCTGTCAAAAAGCACAGGTATGAATAGGAATAACACACAGGATGTAATCATCCTCACCCAAAATGTTAAGGGCTTCAATAGTCCCAAATAAGCGCAGAATGGCCTTTACTAGACCTACACAAGAAAGGGGGGCACATCTTAATGTTACAAGAGGACACATTTTAAGTTTGGTCATGTTCCTAAGTTTTTTTCTTCTAACTACCCCTTGCACTTCCACAGTTCCAACCCATCCAAAAAAATCAATGGTGTCAGCATTTTGATACATAGGTCCATTGCTTTCACTAAAACCACACTAGAACATGATAAAGATGGTAGATTCCTATGCGTTACAGGTCTTCTTTTTGGAAAACCTGTTACATTAGTGAATGTTTATGCCCCAAATAGATCCCAAAGCTCGTTCATTAATACTCCTACCACCAATACCATCCTGTCACATATTAAAGGATCTTTAATCCTAGCGGGAGATCTCAATGTACCCCCTAAATCCTAAAATGGATTGTACCAACCCAGACACCGAGAATTAAAATACCCAAAATGCAAACTATATGGCAGAATCTCAAATTGCTAAGGGGTACATGATACATGGAGGTACATGAACCCACAGAAAAGGGGATTTTACCTTTTTTTCAAACCCAAATAGGTGTTACTCCAGGTTAGACTACATTTTAATTGATCACCTAGTACTCTCCTACATGAAAGCAGCCAACATTCTCGCACACACACTTGGTCTGACCACTCTTTGGTCTCTTGTAGACCTAACATGGCCCTCAGCCCCTCTCCAGAACATTCCAATGGAGACTGGATGAGTCGCTACTAAAAGGTTAAAACACAAATAACTAATTTAGCTAAACACATTAAATCCAATTTCGCCCTGAACGACTCACCCGAGGTTAATATCACCACCCTTTGGGGAGGCTCATAAAAGCACAATTAGAGGGGAGCTTATCAAGACCAAAGCATATGTGACGAAGAAGAGTAGGGAGAAATTCTCTTCTCTAGCGAAAGATATAGCTGACTTGGACTTTCAACATAAACAATACCCAGACAACCCATCTACTTTGGATAACCTTAACGCTAAACGAGACCAATTAAATAACTTACTCCAACTGTCCACTCAGAGACAACTACTGTCCTTCCAACAAACATTTTATAGTGAAGGAAATAAACCAGGGAAATGGTTAGCGAGAACCTTGAAGAAAAGGCAACAACGCACATATGTACACTCAATTAAAAGCAAATCAGGCAGACAGGTAGAGGATACCCATAAGATTGGCGGAGGAATTTAAGGCTTATTACCATAAACTTTATAATTTATACCCAAATAGGAACACTCAAGCTCACTCCTATCACTGCAAGCAATATCTAGATCAAATACAAGTCCCACAGTTAAATGCAGAACAGTCTAAAGCACTAGACCAACCCTTCAACCTTAGAGAAGTGCTAGATGCAATAAAAACCCTTAAGCCTAACAAAGCTCCGGGCCCCAGATGGCTTTTCTGGACTTTATTATAAACTTTCTCCAAACTCCTTGCCCCATACTTGACTTCTTTATTTAACCATGTATCAGATAGCACATGATTCCCCGGACACTATGCTCCAGGCTGTGGTGACAGTACTAAGAAAAACCAGGTAAAACACCAGATCATCCGGCCAACTTCAGACCAATTTTCGATACTTAACCACAGATTCTAAAGCTATACGCAAAAATTCTAGCCACCCGAATAAACAAATTACTACCCCCTAATAATCCACCAAGACCAAGCAGGCTTTGTGCCGTCTAGGGAAGCAAACAGATAACACAGTAAAAGTCCCTAAATCTATTAGAATATGTACATTGGCTGACATCCCCGACTCTTTTTGTATCCACCGACGCCGAGAAGGCATTTGACAGACTTGACTGGACCTACTTACAGATGACTCTCAGACAGTTCAACTTTCCCAATCACTTTATACAAAAAATAATGGCTCTTTATACCACCCCTTCGGCACAGATCAGGGTAAATGGGGACCTTGTCGAACACTTTGAAATTAGAAATGGATCCAGACAGGGCTGCCCCCTCTCACCTTTACTATTCATTCTCTCTCTAGAACCCTTAGCAATCAAACTCAGATCAAATAGCCACATTAAGGGAATACAGTTAGGATCCAGGAACCATAAGCTGGCCATTTACCGCGGACGACCTTGTTACTTACACTGACTGATCCGTTAGAATCTATCTCTCATGCCCTATTGGAACTTGACTCTTTCGGTAAGCGTGTCTAATTTATCAGTCAACACGTCAAAATCTGAATTTCCTGCCGGTGAGGGTACCACATCCGGTTCTAGAAGCTATTAAGACCCAATGCCCCCTTAAAATGGCAGTCCAAATGCCTTAAATACCTAGGTATCTATCTCACCCCAGACAGACAATCCACACGTAAATATAACTATGAGAAATTGATTACTGAATTTCCACTCACTAACTTCCTCCTGGCTTTTAAAAAATATCTCTTGGTTGGGCAGGATCCAAGCAGCGAAAATGGTGTTATTGCCCAAAGCATTATACATATTACAAACTGTCCCCATTCAAAACATTTCTAGACGAGATTAATATATTCACAAAAAATAATGAATGACTATATCTGGAGGCGCAGGCCTCACAGTATTAGCAAAAGCACGATTTATAATCCATCGACCAAGGAGGATTGGGCGTTCCCCCCACCTCAGCTCCTACAAGTTAGCTATCTCGCTCCAAAGAGTAGTGGACTGGTGCAGATATGAGAGTGATCAATCCAAGGGGTTGGGTACAGATAGAAAACTTCTTTAGCGGGCACTGATACACTTGGCAGTTCTGTGTTGGAAACCTTCAGCTGTGAAGGGCTCCAACAATCTCCCAATTAGGTATTACTAATGAAAATTGGAAGGACTGGCTATTTGTCCTCTAAAACACATCGAAAATCTCCCACTCAATTCCCTCTCGCTCACGAATCTACTATCAAACCCTGAATTTCCCCCAGGCTTACAAATAGAAAGAAATACAAACAACTAACTCCCCTTGAGTGCTCAGATCCAAATTCACACCTTATTAGACAAACATCAACCTAATCGACAAAGCAGAAATTGACTATTATCTCCCCCCTTTTTCACCTCCTGGTTCGCCTACCATCAGGCCAGACCTTCATCCTCTCACACAAATACAAAGGCGACTTCACACGTCCTACTTACACAATTTGAACAAGCCTGCTCAAATGGATCAGAAACCTGAGATCAATCTCCTCACTATATAAATTAGTTTAAGAAAAATAGTTTCGACAAGCTGCCTTCATATACTATAGGGTGGGACAGAGAACTAGTAGCACACACGCCACCCACAGAATGGCTTTCTAGATTCAAAAGCCTGTCACAGTCAGCACATTCTTCTAGAGCAAAAGAGACAACTATTAAAATCTGCATGCGCTGGTATATGACTCCATCAAGACTGAAACAATATATAAAAATAGTACAGGTAAATGCTGGAGGGGGTGCGATGCGATCAAGAGGGTAATATGAAAACATATCTGGTGGGGAAATGTGATCCAATTAGACAGTTTTGGTTTGAGATCTTTAGAGATGTCAATAAGGTTCTTTCACCCAATTAAACCCCTGGCCCGGAAGCTAATTTTGCTTCAAGGTTCTCCCACAGGTAGATGCAAGCTACGCAAACAGTTATTCCAATCATGATAAACACAGCCAAACAAATGATACCCAGATATTGGAAATCAGCACAATCCCAAGTATCAGTGATTGGAGAAAGCTTGTCAGCTCTGATCTAATCCTAGAACGATTCCACTATCTCAGATCGGATAATCTAGATTTTTTCGATAATATGCTTTTCCTTATGGGAGTCCTTTCATTCTAGCCTTGCCCAAATCGGGGATGCAGCTGTGCCTACCCTCAAATTCTTCTATATCAAACTATACAACATACTCCCCAAGACTCTTGCAACACGACACGCTAAACACTTTCTGATGTCCTGCCGCCACCAGTTACCGCGGTACAATTACATCTGACAACTCAACCTTTTATATTTAACATTTTAATTTTTATTTCAGTCCATCGACTTTAACTATTTTCTATTTGTTTTGTTTTCGATTTGTGTTTTTGTTTTTTTATTTTTGTTTTAAATGTTAGAGACTATTATAACTCTGAAAAAAGTTCCGATTAAAACCAGACCTGGCAATTGTCTATTACTATCGAACTTTAAACCTTTATACATGTTGATACTTGCCGGATATCCTTTTTTGCTCATATGAAAGACTAAATATCACCTGGACTAGTCATTCGTAGACTAAGGAAGCCCAATGACTTTCCTTACGCTTAATTAGATGTCCTCTAACTGTTTATGTATGTATCACATCATTTTTTCTTTTTGGTCAATTGTATTATCATTTGCTTTTATTGTTATGTGAAACTCAAATAAAATCAAATATATAAACAAAAAAAATCGTGGTGTATCTGCTTCGGTGGGAAAGTGGGTGTTGTGCTAATAAAGATAAAAAATTGGTTGATTAAGCGAATTAAAAAACTTGGCTTCAGGTGTGTGGTAACACCGACCACTATGGTGTGTTTAAGCGCAAAATAATGCTTAAAAGGAGAAAAAAATATATATAAAAATAAAACATAAAAATCAACATATAACAAACCACTTGTGCAATTCGAACAATATAACTATGTATAAGTGTCCTAGTGTCCAGTGTACTTGAAAAGTCCAAGACTTATAAAGAGTGAATGGAAACAGACAATGGGACAGTCCACTTCAAAATAAAGGATATGGTAACAATCAAGAGTCTCGTGATAGAAAGGCTTGCTCCGTTGTGTCCACGGTGTATGGGATCAATGAATCTGTGGAGGAAATAAAAAGCAACAACGGGCGCCAACATAGTGTGAATCAGTTTACATCAGCTGAGAAATAAAGTGTAAGAAATATACTACTCAAGTGGAGTGGCACCTTAAATACAACCAAGGTGCGTGCGTGCAGGCAGGCTGACATTCAAAACCAGCAGTCAGTTCGCTGGAGGTCCTTTACGGACTGAGAAACGCGTGCAAATAAAATATTCTGTTTTTATACAGACCCGGTTTCTTTGCTATTTTATATTGATGTCCTATTGATTTTATATTTGGTTGGATATCGAACCACTTTTCCTTATTTGGACAATCACCATTTCATTTGGGATTAAACTCTGATTGTACCGAATACGATCATCTGGAGACAGTCTCCACAGTTGTTTGCACCTCTCACTGGTATTCCGGCCTCTCAAACGATCCACAGCTGACGTAAGCCACACCTGTCCTTCATCAATCCATACGGTTTCCCGGGTGAGACCTCCAGCGAACTGACTGCTGGTTTTGAATGTCAGCCTGCCTCGCCACGCACCTTGTTGATTTAAGGTGCCACTCCACTTGTGAGTATATTTCTTACACTTTATTTCTCAGCTGATGTAAACTGATTCCCACACTTATGTTGGCGCCCCGTTGTTGCTTTTATATCCTCATTTTATATAGTTCACTTGGGAGGTCATCCAGGCCTGGCGCTCTTATTTAATTTCAGTTCTAATAATAGAGTTTTTAATCTCCTCTTCCGTTAATGGGGAGTCTCAAAATTCTAGATTCTCATTAGCTAACTGGGGTAGCTTTACCCTTTCCAGAACATATCTTTATTATGCCTATCAATAGGCTGATCCTGGTACAGTCGCTTAAAATATTGCAGAAATTCACTCTAATATATCTTGAAGAAGCGTGCATATTTTCTGTTTAGTCTTAATTGAAGATATTGTAGTACTATTAGCTTTCCGTAGTGTTTACCAATCTGGCCAGGAAATTTTCCTATCTTATTCTCCAAAACTGCATAAAATTACTGTTCCTCTTTAACTCATGCTGTGTTTCTTTAACCCATATACCAATTGTCTCTTTTTAGTTTCTAGATAGTTCCCGCCAGTTACATTCGCCTGTTATCTGTAGCACATATTTTGGTATTTATTAATAATCTGTTTGGTGAATTGGATCCAGGTACGAATCATTTTTCGTCAATCATCCTTTCATTATTTGTTGTTTTTTCTGGAAAGCTTAGGGGGCAGAAAGCTACGGCTACCTTCTTCTTTTTGGCAGAAGAGTATCATCCCGTCTGGCATATGAGACTGCTGGACAGCAGCCTCCCTGAAAAAATTACGGCTCACTTCTTACTAGGGCTGTGGCCTTCCTCATGGTCACTTTAAAACAATGCTTCTGTTGAACAGATTTGCAAGGCTGGCACTTGGTAGTCTCTTCATACTTTTCCAAATTTTCCAAATTTAATACTTTTGCTTCTTCTGAGGCTGTTTTTGGGAGAAGGAGTGGTTGCCTTCCGTTTAGGTTCCTGTCTTGTCCCTCCTTTCATCCATGTCCTATAGCTTTGTATTGTATCCCATAAGTAAGGATGAACTCCGTGGACTCATCATATCATTGTAAAAGAAAGGAAATTTCTGCTTACCTGATAAATTTATTTCTTTTACGATATGAGGAGTCCAAGGCCCACCCTGTCATTTCTAAGACAGGTAATTTATTTATTTTTTTGTTAAACTCTCAGTCACCTCATGCACTTTTGGCTTTTCCTTTCTCTTCCTAACTTCGGTTCGATAACTGAAGTGGGAGGGAAGGGAGGAGCTATATATACAGCTCTGCTGTTGGTGCTCTTTGCCACTTCCTGCTAAACAAGGAGGCGTTATCCCATAAGTAAGGATGAAATCGTGGATCCTCATAATCGTAAAAGAAATACATTTACTCAGGAAGCATAAATTTCCCTTTTTTCTCTTTTCGGCCAAGCTCCAGGGAGATTAGCTACAGTGCAACGGGCTGTAACTGCTTGACCAATGTTGCGCACAGTGGGAGACAGGAACATTAAGATCTCTGGAGATGGACTTGTCAACCTTGAGATTGTCCATGCTTTTCCCCACACTTTTGTTCTCAAATCCCTCCGACAATTCTTTGGTGCTCTTTCTCCCTGCTCAGTGTGGCACAGAGACCACACGACAGAAAGGTTGAGTCAATATTTCACATTTTAACTGGTTGCCAGTGCGATTTCTATATTGTTGCACCTGTTAATAGATACAGGTGAGTTTAATAACAAATTACAAACTTGGAATGCAATTATTTCTTACAATCTTGAGAATGGTGACAATAATTTTGTCAATTTTTGGAGTTTTGCGTGAAATACGTTCCGATTTGGCTTTTTTTTTTCCTCCTCACTTTTTTTGTGTCATACCAATGCAAACAAAAGAAAATAAACATGAGAATGCCCTAAACATTTGTAATTGCCAACAATTTTATGGACAAAGTGGTGCATTATCTGACAGAAATGCAGGGGTGCCCAATACTTTTGGCCATAACTCGTGATGTGTGTTTTACTACTGTGTGTGTATGTGTGTATGTAATTATATCTATATGTGTGTGTGATATATAATATATATATATATATAATATATATATATATTATATATATATATATATATATATATATCATTATATATATAATGTATGTATATATATGTATGTATATTGTAGGATTGTTTGTTTTGCGGTTGCCGCCTGAGTATCGAAGGAAACTTGAAAAATATATAGTCACTATGAGAGAATCAATGGATGGGCAGCTGTTAGTGGTATCTCACATCTCTTCATAGTGAGAAAAGGGTTTTTTGTAGAAAGGGGTTTTCTAATGCGCTTACAATGGTAATTCCTCATGTGCATGTAGAGAAGATACAAAGGCAAAAGTACATGTATCCCGGTGAGTGAAACCCGAATTTAGGTTGCAGCGAAAAATGCACTTTATTAACTCACCTGTGTGATCCACAGGGACCAGTGATCAACGAGTGAAACACCCCAGGGCAGTCTGATAGTGACTGAAACTGTATTGTAGGACCCCTCCTTCTAGTTCCTACTCCGTACTGTGTGGACAGAGGGTGGATAGAAGGGGTAGTTCTCTTTAATATGAGCTGATATGTATATATATAATATATATTTGATATTTAACATGATAATTTATTTTAAGTTACTTAAAAATTGACAAAATTATTAAGAGGTTAAAAAGAAATATAAAATGAATTAAAAAAAATTAATTAAAGATACAAAATATCTTGATTAGGTTAAAAAGAAATCTGTAATAAAATTGATTGGCATGTGAATATGAACCTAATTAATAATGTGTTATTTTGTAATTTATTGGTTCCTATATAGAGAACCATATAGTGTAAAACAACAAAATTATTGAGAATTCTTAATTAAAAATACTCTCATTCGTGGTTGATGGAAATCCTAAAAGTTTAAAAACATGTATTTAAAAACATTGGGGCTATTACAGAATCTGGAATAGATAAGTTGCGATTATACCTGTGAGTGTGGTACAATATAAAGATGAATGTGTACGCTTGTTTGAAAACCTCTTGAACCTATTTGAAAATGAGTTGTTTCTGCAAGAAATATACACAGCTGGAGGCTGCTGTTCTCGCCTATTCAAAATGAGTGCTAGAAAAAAAGTAGTTCTGTAAAAAATATATACAGAGCTGGAGGCTGCTGTACTCACCGCTCGGCGTGTAGAGCCCTGCGGCGTGAATCGGATATCCGGAAGTGACGTCACGATTGAGTGTCACGTGCCTTACGTGTTTCGTGAGCGTATAAGCTGACTTCTTCAGAGGCTTGTGATCTGGTGCCATCCTAATGGCCCTTATATAGCCTGATGGATCATAATCAAGGACTGTGGGTGCTAATACCATATGCAATTAAGGATAGGCTTATTAGCCCAATTAGAGTGATTGTTTCAAAACGGTGGTTTCAAAAAATGTGGTTTCAAAAAATGTCTAAAGGGAATATGACTAATATTGTTACTTTCGGTGAGTATATTATGGGGACTCTGAAAAGAAGTAATTTATTCTATATTATTAAACTCTTTACCCTTTTATATCTAGAATAACAATTTTCCCACTTTAAAAAATCGCTTATTAGAAACTTATATAGATATGCACGTGATATTCAAAAAATGACAAACTTGAGGGTGTAAAACATAGAAACAACTACTTAATAACTTAATGGGTTCATTACAAAAATAGTTGTTTAAAATGAAAAGATAAAAATATAATAACAAAAAAATTTTTTACTTTTAACTTAAATTATATATTATACTAGTGGGTCAAAAACATTATATGGATATATTGATATATTAACCCCGGAAGATGTAATAAAAAGTAATAAAAAGAGGTCAAAGAAGGCTGCTAGATCTATATCTGTGTTGATTCGTTATGGTTTTTCTGGTTCTTAGCTTGTAGATCCAGTAGGTCTCTCTCTTTTCCTCAGTTGTAGCAGTCTATTTTCTCCTTCTATATATGGTATATGTTCAATGGCTTTTATTTTTTACCTCTTTCTTTCATTTTTGTTGTGAAATTCCTCAAAGTGTGTCCCTATACCTTATTCAGGTTCATCACTGGTGATATTATTATATGTTCAAGGAATCTTGTTTTTAGAGTTCTCTCCTCGTCCTTCCAATATAGACTTTATTGCAACTACAGGTTAAATTGGTATACAACATAACTGAGATTTGCAATTGATAAAACTCTCTATTTCATATTTATTATTTTCTTTATCAATAATCTATCTGTATTTCTTCTTTGCTCTTACTGACATGTTTACAGCATAAACATTTGTAAAATACTTTTGTTTTATTTGTTAGCAAATTTTCTTTTTTTATGTGCTTTGTTGGTCTTTAATTTGGTTGGTGCCACTATATTCTTAAAGTTTATATTTATCTTATAAGTTATATTAGGTTTTTCAGGTAATATTTCTTTCAGTAGCGGGATCCCTTTTTAGATATGCCAGTGCTTGCTTAATATTTCTCAATGTCTTTGGTTCCCTTACTGTAAGTGGTTATAAACCTTGGGTGTCTGATTTGAAGGTGAGATTATTTCACCATTCTTTGTTTTCTGTTTTTTGTTATAAGCAAATCTTTTCCATCTACCAAGGTTAACCCTTTCATAAGCCTTGTCCACAGTTCTTTTGGTTGTAGTTCTTTCTGTAGAACTTCTGCTTCAAAGAAGTAGCAGCTTGTTCGAAGTCATTGTTTTTAGAGCAGTTGCGTTTAATACACTGGAATTGTCCGTATGGAATATTGTCTATCCATCTCTTATGGTGATTACTAGCGGCGTGTAAATAGCCGTTTGTGTCTGTGTCTTTGTTGTAAATTTTTGTTTCAATTCTATTTTCTTCAATGAAGATGGTAACATCAGAAAGTTTATTTCCGTTTTATTCTATGTGCTTGTGAATTTTAAATTCCGGTCATTTAGGTTTAAAGGGACAGTCTCACCTAAAACAACGTTACCCCATAGTTTACGATCTCATGATTACAATTATATCGATACCCTGGACCCCTATTATCGTGTATCCGCTTACCCACTTTTTCAAAGAAAAATAGTTTTTATTCCTTGATTCAAACATGGCTGTTTAAACTCCCTGTCTTCTCGAGTCCTGATCTTTCCCTATAACAACTCGTGCACGGACTAAACAGTGACCTGATTAGACCCTAATACGCATCGCGCAATTATCCTCAGCTCAAAACCGGAAGTCGGTAATTATCTCTGCACACACAGAACGGGTAACTCTTTTTTTCTTTCCTCTGCAGAAGTAAATTAAAGCCGCATTGCTAAATAATAGGTAAATAAAAGTTAATTAAATGCGATAAACTAATCTTGTTAGTTTGCAGACTGTGTACGAATACTTACCAATAAATAAAACACTGGTACTTCTGTGAATTCATAGCGGTAAAAAGATAGATCGAAACTTTGGTTCCGGATAACTTGGTTCCCAGTTACGTTGCGCTGCAGCGCGAAGCAATGAATGCGCGATACAGTTTTTTAATCGGTGATCAGTTTTTTATTGGACGGTGCAAACTAAGAGAGTGGGTGACGTATTGTGTGGGCGGGATCGGAGCGGCCATTTTCTAACAGTCAGAATCTAACTTTTTCATGGAGAATAACTCTGGATGTGTACAAGTCTCGATATGGTTGCAGGGGTGAGCAAACAAAATATGAACATTATCTAACGGATGGATTAAGGTTGTTTTAGGTGTAGACTGTCCCTTTAAAAACATTGACAAATTTATTGAACTGGTGTTCGTTGTTCTTCCAAATTATTAAATAATATCGTCGATGAATCTTTTCCACCATGACAATATCTCCTATAAATTTATTGTTGGTCCCATATGTATTGGTTTTCAAATGCTCCCATATACATATTGGCAAAGCTGAGGGCAAATTTAGTGCCCATTGCTGTGCCAACTTTCTGCAGAAATATTTTATCTTCAAACTTGAAGTAATTTTTAGATAGAATAAAGTTAATTGCCTCCTATAAAACCAATTTAATTTTGCTTGATGTTTCGTCAGTTAGGATTTCTTTAACTGCACATATCCCTTTACTATGAGGGGATAGAAGTATAAAGAGCTATAACGTCTAGTGTTGCTAAGGAATAGTTGTCTTCCCCTCGGTTTCTTTCAGTATTGACAATAAATGTGGGTTATCTTGTATATATGATTTAATTTTTGGAACTATTGGTTGCAGGAAATAGTCTACGTATTCTGATAGATTGCTAGTTAGACTGTTGATACCCGGAGATTATTGGACGACCCGGGGGGATTCTTTGCATCCTTGTGCACTTTCGGCAGGTGATAGAATATTGCAGTTTTTGTAGTATCTGGGGACAAAAATTTATATTCCTCCTTGTTTAAGATCTTTTCTTTCTTTGCATTTCTTATTAGATGATTATACTCATCCGAGAATTTATTGGTGGGATCTTTTTCTAATATTTCATAAGTCTCCTTATCAGAGAGTAGTCTATTTGCTTCCCCAATGTAGTCTTCTTTATTTTGTATTACAATTGCGCCGCCTTTATTGGCTTCTCTAAAGACTAGATCGTGATCTTTACTTAGATTTTTCAGAGTTTGTTCTTCCTTAATTGTAAGGTTTTTCTTGGTCAATTTGAATGATTTGCACATAGTCTCCAAATCATTCAGAACTAGGTCTTCGAAGAGTGATACATATTGGCCTTTAGAGTGGGTTGGATAGAACACAGATGTTGGTCTAAAACCGCTGTGTTTGATTATTCTATCCTCTTTAGTTTGTTCCAGGGACTCTAAAATGTTTAGCGTTGGTAGGTCGCTTTGTGTTAATGACACCGTATTGTTGTTTTCTACACCTGTTTCTAGCTCTAGTGAAGTGTTTAAACTATCTTTCTCTTGTAAGGTGTATCCAGTCCAGAGGTTCATCCATTACTTGTGGAATATTCTCCTTCCCAACAGGAAGTTGCAAGAGGACACCCACAGCAGAGCTGTCTATATAGCTCCTCCCCTAACTGCCACCCCCCCAGTCATTCTCTTGCAACTCTCGACAAGAAAGGAAGTATCAAGAGATATGTGGTGACTTAGTGTAGTTTTACCTTCAATCAAGAGTTTGTTATTTTTAAACGGTAGCGGCGTTGTACTGTTTTACTCTCAGGCAGAAATTAGAAGAAGAATTCTGCCTGGAGATTGATGATCTTAGCGGTTTGTAACTAAGGTCCATTGCTGTTCTCACACATAACTGAAGAATATGGGAAAACTTCAGTTGGGGGAATGGTCTGCAGATTACCTGCTTTGAGGTATGTTCAGTATTTTTATTTCTAGGGAGATGAATAAGTTCTAGAAAATGCTGATAGAGCCTTGTGTATTTGAGGTAAGCCTGATGCAGTGATTTAACAGCGACTGGGATCATGCTTACAAAACAGGGTAATACTCATGTTAATACTCATATTACTTAGTGACAAAACGTTTACATGATTTCATAAGTAGGACGTTTTTTCTCTGAGGGAGATAAGTCTTTATTTGGGGCCTAGTTTCCACATGGCTAGTCAGATACTCCTAGGAGTATTTTCTCAAGGCCCCGCTGATATCCAGTACATGGTGGGAGGGGCCTATTTTAGCACTCTAACTGCGCAGTTTTAATTCAGACTGAGACATCCAGCTTCCCTAGAGGAGTACTCTGGCATCTGAGTACCATTTCAAAGGGGTTATTTCTGCACAAAATCGTATTTGAGGGCAGGTAGGAGCCTCAGCAGAGCTGTGGCAAGGTGCTCAATTGACTTTTTTTAACGTTTTTCAATCCGGTTTGGGGCCTAAGGGGTTAATCATCCATTTGCAAGTGGGTGCAATGTTGCTTTAGTCCCTTACACACACTGTAAAAATTTCAAAGACTTTACTGTATTTTTACACTGTTTTGCAGTTTAAGTGCTAGTTTTTTTCTCTTAAAGGCACAGTAACGTTTTTGTTTAATTGCTGTTTCACCTTTATTAAAGTGTTTTCCAAGCTTGCTTGTCTCATTACTAGTCTGTTAAACATGTCTGACATAGAGGAAACTCCTTGTTCAATATGTTTGGAAGCCATGGTGGAACTCCCTCTTAGAATGTGTACCAAATGTACTGATATTTCTTTTAACTATAAAGACCATATTATGGCGCTTAAAGATTTATCTCTAGGGGATTCTCTGACTGAAAAGAGGGAGATTATGCCATCTAGCTCTCCCCATGTGTCAGAACCTATAACTCCCACTCAAGTGACGCCAAGTACATCTAGCGCGTCTAATTCTTTTACCTTACAGAGACATGGCGGGCAGTTATGAATGCTACCCTCTCAGAGGTATTCTCCAAACTGCCAAGGTTACAAGGAAAGCGAGACAGCTCTGTGGCTAGAAGTAATACAGAGCTTTCTGATGCTTTAATGCCTGTGTCCGATATATCCTCACAATGCTCAGAAGCCGAGGCAGGTGAGCTTCTATCTGTGGGTGACATTTCAGACTCAGGGAAGGCGTTACTTCAGTCTGATTCTGAAATGACAGCGTTTATATTTAAGCTTGAACACCTCCGCTTTTTGCTTAGGGAGGTTTTAGCGACTCTGGATGACTGTGACCCCATTGTGGCTCCAGAGAAATGGACAAATACTTTGCAGTGCCTGTTTACACTGATGTTTTTTCCAGTCCCTAAGAGGTTTTCGGAAATTATTACTAAGGAATGGGATAGACCAGGTGTGCCGTTCTCTCCCCCCCCTGCTTTCAAAAAGATGTTTCCCATAGATGCCGCCATATAAACGGGACTCGTGGCAGACGGTTCCTAAGGTGGAGGGAGCAGTCTCTACCCTAGCTAGCGTACAACTATCCCCGTCGAGGACAGTTGTGCTTTCCTAGATCCTATGGATAAAAAATTGGAGAGTCTCCATAAGAAAAATTTTTATACATCAAGGTTTTATTCTCCAGCCTCTTGCATGCATTGCCCCAGTTACTGCTGCAGCGGCTTTTTGGTTTGAGTCTCTTGAGGAGGCTCTACAGGTGGAGACCCCGCTAGACGATATTCTAGACAGGATTAAAGCTCTTAAGTTAGCTAACTCCTTTATTTCTGACGCCATTTTTCATTTAGCCAAGCTAATGGCTAAGAATTCAGGTTTTGCCATTTTGGGCGCGTAGGGCGCTATGGCTTAAGTCCTGGTCAGCAGACGTTACTTCAAAGTCTAAGCTTCTTAACATCCCCTTCAAAGGACAGACCCTATTCGGGCCCTGGTCTGAAGGAGATCATTTCTGATATTACTGGAGGAAAAGGTCACGCCCTTCCTCAGGATAGGTCCAATAAGTTAAAGACCAAACAGAATAATTTCGTTCCTTTCGAAACTTCAAGAGTGGCGCAGCTTCAGTTTCCTCTAATGCCAAACAAGAGGTAAATTTCGCCCAGCTCCAAACCAGTCTGGAGACCTAACCAGGCTTGGAAACAAGGGGAAGCAAGCCAAGAAACCTGCGGCTGCCTCTAAGACGGCATGAAGGAGTAGCCCCCGATCCGGGACCGGATCTAGTAGGGGCAGACTTTCTCTCTTCGCCCAGGCTTGGATCCCTGGGCATTAGAGATTGTTTCCCAGGGATATCTTCTGGACTTCAAAGCTTCATCTCCCAAGGGGAGATTTCATCTCTCACAATTATCTGTAAACCAGATAAAGAGAGAGGTATTCTTACGTTGTGTTCAAGACCTACTGGTTATGGGAGTGATCCACCCAGTTCCAAGGGAGGAACAGGGGCAGGTCTTCTATTCAAATCTGTTTATAGTTCCCAAAAAAGAGGGAACTTTCAGACCAATCTTGGATCTCAAGATCCTAAACAAATTTCTCAGGGTCCCATCCTTCAAGATGGAGACTATCCGAACCATCCTCCCTATGATCCAGGAGGGGTCAATATATGACTACCGTGGACTTAAAGGATGCTTATCTCCATATTCCGATTCACAAAGATCATCATCAGTTCCTCAGGTTCGCCTTCTTAGACGGGCATTACCAGTTTGTGGCTCTTCCCTTCGGGTTAGCCACGGCACCAAGAATCTTTACGAAGGTTCTAGGGTCCCTACTGGCGGTTCTAAGGCCACGGGGCATAGCAGTGGCTCCTTACCTAGATGACATTCTGATACAGGCGTCGACTTTTCAAATCGCCAAGTCCCATACGGACATTGTTCTGGCCTTTCTGAGGTCTCACAGGTGGAAGGGTGAACGAAGAAAAGAGTTCTCTCCCCTCTCACAAGAGTTTCCTTCCTAGGAACACTGATAGATTCAGTAGAAATTAAAATTTTTCTGACAGAGGTCAGGTTATCAAAGCTTCTAACCTCCTGCCGTGCTCTTCATTCTACTTCTCGGCCGTCAGTGCTCAGTGTATGGAAGTAATCGGCCTAATGGTAGCGGCAATGGACATAGTTCCGTTTGCCCGCCTACATCTCAGACCACTCCAACTTTGCATGCTCAATCAGTGGAATGGGGACTACACAGATTTGTCCCCTCTGCTAAATCTGGATCAAGAGACCAGGGATTCTCTTCTCTGGTGGTTATCTCGGGTCCATCTGTCCAGGGGAATGAGTTTCCGCAGGCCAGAGTGGACTATAGTGACGACAGATGCCAGCCCTTCTGGGCTGGGGCACGGTCTGGAACTTCCTGAAGGCTCAGGGTTCGTGGACTCAGCCTTCTGGGCTGGGGCACGGTCTGGAACTTCCTGAAGGCTCAGGATATTCAATGCTCTTCAGGCTTGGCCTCAACTAGCTGCGGGTCAGGGTTCATCAGATTTCAGTCTGAACATATCACGACTGTAGCCTATATCACCCATATGGGGGGAACAAGAAGCCCCCTGGCAATGTTGGAGGTTTCAAAGATAATTCTATGGGCAGAGGTTCACTCTTGCCATCTCTCAGCTATCCATATCCAGGAGTAGAGAACTGGGAGGCGGATTTTCTAAGTCGGCAGACTTTTCATCCGGAGGAGTGGGAGCTCCATCCGGAGGTATTTGCCCAGCTGATTCAACTATGGGGCAAACCAGAACTGGATCTGATGGTGTCTCGTCAGAACACCAAGCTTCCTTGTCACGGGTCCAGGTCAAGGAATCCCCAGGCCAGCGCTGATAGATGCTCTAGCAGCGCCATGGTCCTTCAGCCTTGCTTATGTGTTCCACCATTTCCTCTCCTCCCGCGTCTGATTGCCAAGATTAAGCAGGAGAGAGCTTCAGTGTTTTTGATAGCACCTGCGTGGCCACGCAGGACTTGGTATGCAGATCTGGTGGACATGTTATCCCTTCCACCATGGTCTCTGCCGCTGAGGCAGGACCTTCTACTCCAAGGTCCATTCAAACATCCAAATCTAATTTCTCTGCGGCTGACTGCTTGGAGATTGAACGCTTGATTTTATCAAAACGTGGTTTCTCCGAGTCGGTCATTGATACCTTGATTCAGGCTCGAAAGCCTGTCACCAGGAAAATCTATCATAAGATATGGTGTAAATATCTTCATTGGTGTGAATCCAAGGGTTACTCATGGAGTAAAGTCAGGATTCCTAGGATATTATCCTTTCTCCAAGAAGGATTGGAGAAGGGATTGTCAGCTAGTTCCTTAAAGGGACAGATTTCTGCTCTGTCTATTCTTCTACACAAGCGTCTGGCAGATGTTCCAGACGTTCAAGGGCGTTTTGTCAGGCTTTAGTTAGAATCAAGCCTGTGTTTAAACCTGTTGCTCCACCATGGAGTTTAAATTTAGTACTTAAAGTTCTTCAAGGGGTTCCGTTTGAACCTCTGCATTCCATAGACATCAAGCTTTTATCTTGGAAAGTTCTGTTTTTGGTAGCTATCTCTTCGGCTCGAAGAGTTTCAGAGTTATCTGCCTTACAGTGTGATTCCCCTTATCTGATCTTCCATGCAGATAAGGTAGTTTTGCGTACCAAACCTGGGTTTCTTCCTAAGGTGGTATCTAATAAGAATATCAATCAGGAGATTGTTGTTCCGTCACTGTGTCCTAATCCTTCAAAGAAGGAACGTCTATTACACAATCTTGAGGTGGTTCGTGCTTTAAAGTTTTATTTACAAGATACTAAGGATTTTCGTCAAACATCTGCATTGTTTGTTGTCTACTCTGGACAGAGGAGAGGCCAAAAGGCTTCAGCATCTTCTCTTTCTTTTTGGCTGAGAAGCATAATCCGTTTAGCTTATGAGACTGCTGGCCAGCAGCCTCCTGAAAGAATTACAGCTCATTCCACTAGAGCGGTAGCTTCCACATGGGCTTTTAAAAATTAGGCCTCTGTTGAACAGATTTGTAAGGCGGCGACTTGGTCTTCGCTTCATACTTTTTCTAAATTCTACAAATTTGATACTTTTGCTTCCTCGGAGGCTATTTTTGGGAGAAAGGTCTTGCAGGCATTGGTGCCTTCCGTTTAAGTTCCTGCCTTGTCCCTCCCTTCATCCGTGTCCTAAAGCTTTGGTATTGGTATCCCACAAGTAATGGATGAACCCGTGGACTGGATACACCTTACAAGAGAAAACAAAATTTATGCTTACCTGATAAATTTCTTTCTCTTGTGGTGTATCCAGTCCACGGCCCACCCTGTCACTTTAAGGCAGGTGTTTTTTATTTTTAAACTACAGTCACCACTGCACCCTATAGTTTCTCCTTTTTCTTACTTGTCTTCGGTTGAATGACTGGGGGTGGCAGTTAGGGGAGGAGCTATATAGAAAGCTCTGCTGTGGGTGTCCTCTTGCAACTTCCTGTTGGGAAGGAGAATATCCCACAAGTAATGGATGAACCCGTGGAATGGATACACCACAAGAAAAATAAATTTATCAGGTAAGCATAAATTTTGTTATTTGGTTTTTTATCATTTTCTTAAAATGTCGTCGTAAGGTTGATTTCCTGATATTTGTTACAGTCCACAAATAATGAAAAATGCTCTGTTTTTTTGCTGGGTGCAAAAGAGAGACCTTTAAAAGGGTCTCCTTCCCCTTCGTTAGTTCTCTATTAGATAGATTAAAAATTTTTACTTTGCTCATTTCATCACAGTTTAGACTGATTTCTGTCTTGAGTGCCAATTTCCTTTTTCTTTGTTTTGTTTTTGTTTTCGAGCTCTACATCCTCTTCCCCGCTTTCATTTCTTCTTTTTTGTGCGGTTGATCTTTGTAGTGTTTGGAAATTGTGGGAGACTGGTTCTTGTCTTTCTGTTCTGAATCTTGGTGGAATGTATGGTTTCTTGAAGGATTCTCTTCTTTCTCTCAGGCCTAAAAAATGATGAGCTTGTTCCTGCTCGTTCCGATAGGTACTTGGTTTTTTAAATCTGTTCAACTCTTAGTGTCTATCTTCATGATAGTACTGGTCAGTGTTAGGTTTTTGGTATCCTTTAGACTCTTGATACATATTTTCAAATCTAGTGTCCCCTTTGTAATTATAAAAGTTATTAGTGTCAGGGTTCGGATAATTTGTATAGGGTACCAGGATAGTTAGTGTTGTTGGTTTCAAGTTGTTTTCTTCTGTCTTGATTTTAATTATTGTGGTTAGGCTTATATTTATAATTTAGTAATCTGGTTGAACGTGAATTGGTTTGATTGCCGGTTTTAGGGTGCATGTTATAGCCTTTGTTTTTAACTATACTTAGTTCTTTTGATACAATTTGATTTTTCTGGTTTCCTATATTAGTTGTGGTTTTATTTGGAAAAAAACGATTAGTTGTATTTGCAAACACTTCTATATTTGGTGTGTCTGTGGCATCCACAAATTCATCTCTTTCTAGATTTATATTGTTTTCCCCTAATTCTGTCTTTCTAGTTGACATCTCTTTCCAGTTTTTTTTCTTTTTCTTCTTAATTATATCTAGTTATAATTTATTTGTCCTATTTGCAATATCTTTATCTAATTGCTGGTAATATACATCCTCATTAACCCCTTAATGACCGCTACACTTTTCCATTTTCTGTCCGTTTGGGACCAAGGCTATTTTTACATTTCTGCGGTGCTTGTGTTTAGCTGTAATTTTCCTCTTATTCATTTACTGTACCCACACACATTATATACCGTTTTTCTCGCCATTAAATGGACTTTCTAAAGATACCATTATTTTCATCATATCTTATCATTTACTATAAAAAAATATATAAAATATGAGGAAAAAATTAAAAAAAAACACACTTTTTTCTAACTTTGACCCTCACAATCTCCTACACTTCTACAACTACAAAAAAAAAACTCCCATGCTAAGTAGTTTCTAAATTTTGTCCTGAGTTTAGAAATACTCAATGTTTACATGTTCTTTGCTTTTTTGCAAGTTATAGGGCAATAAGTACAAGTAGCACTTTGCTATTTCCAAACCATTTTTTTTTTCTTCAAAATTAGCGATAGTTACATTGGAACACTAATATCTGTCAGGAATCCATGATTAACCTTATATATATATATATATATATATATATATATATATATATATATATATATATATATATATATATATATATATATATATATATATATATATATATTAAAAGAACACAACCTAAGGTATTAAACATGTTTTGACTCTTTCCATGCAACTATTTTACCACCAATCTATGCCAAAGTTTGGGGGGAAAGAAGTGGTGATTTTTTGACAAAATAGCAATTCAAGAATACATTTACTGAGATCGTTAAGGGTTACTGCCAAATAACACCTCAATATGTATTCAACAACATCTCCTGAGTACAGTGATACCACCCATGTATAGGTGTATTGGGTTCTCTGGGGGCTAAAAAGCCTTATTTTTAAGGGGCGCATTCCAGTTTTTCAACTTGGAATTTTCACATCTGTCATCATGCACCCATGTCCTATTTGGGACATTTCTGAAGCCGGCCAATGCAAATTACCCCCCATCAAACCATATATTTTTAAAAAGTAGACACTCTGATATTTTAACACTTTGCGTGCACTAATTCAACCACCAGTCTTTGTCAAACTTTTGGGTAGTCATTTTGTTGTGTTATTTTTCACACGCATTGTACTTTAGGCATGGATTCTCAGTTCCTATTATATGTTACTGTCCAAAAACACCTCAATATGTGTTCAACAACATCTTCTGAGTACAGTGATACCAACCATGTATAGGTGTGTTGGGTTCTCTGGGGACTAAAAGTGTCTCAGTGATTTTTGCGAACCATTGTTGGATCGTGGGAATTAAGTTCGACTTCCAATTTAACGCTATTAAGGACTTGGCGCTATTCAAGTATATTTTTATCAAGATAGTGCGGATTTTACATCTACAGTTAGGAGCCTGGTTCAGCAAGACCATTGACGAGGTAAATTTAAGTACCGTTCCTCCTATTTTTTGTATTGTGCGTTCGGCTATTTGCCAGAATGGAGTGATCTTGGGGCAATGCCTCCAGATATGAGCCATAGTTCCTGGCTCTCCACATCCCCTCCAACAACTTGCCGAAGACAAGGGGTATATTCTGTGTGGCCTATGTGGTGTGAGGTACCATCTCATAAGTATTTTAAAATTCATTTCAATGATTCGTGTAGAAGTCGAGGATTTATATGTGTTGGCGAATATTTTCCTCCATTCATCCTCTTCCAGTTGGATGCCTAAGTCTTGCTGCCAGTGTGTAGTGTATGACGGAAGGGAATTTTGTATTGCGCTTTCTAGTGTCCTTTTTGCTAATGAGAGGGTTCCCCTGTGGGGTATGGCTGTAAGGCACAAATGTTCGAAAGGTGTGGGCGGTCTAACTAAATCCTCTTTAGAATGGTTGTTATGGAGGTAGTGGGAAAGCTGCAAATACTTTAACCATGAGGCAAACGCACCATCTAGAACAGTCGCCATATCTTGCCTAGACTTAAGCTTGTTTTTGTCAAGTAGTGTGATAATTGGTATGGA